>NW_027461753.1:0-140000 GCF_050947455.1 Rhinoderma darwinii
AGATGTGTGGTGTAGAGATGGAGGAGGATATGTCAGTAGTGGTGGAGATGGAGGAGGATATGTCAGTGCTGGTGGAGAGGTGTGGTGTAGAGATGGAGGAGGATATGTCAGTGCTGGTGGAGATGTGTGGTGTAGAGATGGAGGAGGATATGTCCGTGCTGGTGGAGATGTGTGATGTAGAGATGGAGGAGGATATGTCAGTGCTGGTGGAGATGTGTGGTGTAGAGGTGGAGGAGGATATGTCAGTGCTGGTGGAGATGTGTGGTGTAGAGATGGAGGAGGATATGACCGTACTGGTGGAGATGTGTGGTGTAGAGATGGAGGAGGTTATGTCCGTGCTGGTGGAGATGTGTGGTGTAGAGATGGAGGAGGATATGTCAGTGCTGGTAGAGATGTGTGGTGTAGAGATGGAGGAGGATATGTCAGTGCTGGTGGGGATGTGTGGTGTAGAGGTGGAGGAGGATATGTCAGTGCTGGTGGAGATGTGTGGTGTAGAGATGGAGGAGGATATGTCAGTGCTGGTGGAGATGTGTGGTGTAGAGATGGTGGAGGATATGTCAGTGCTGGTGGAGATGTGTGGTGTAGAGATGGAGGAGGATATGTCAGTGCTGGTGGAGATGTGTGGTGTAGAGATGGAGGAGGATATGTCAGTGCTGGTGGGGATGTGTGGTGTAGAGATGGAGGAGGATATGTCAGTGCTGGTGGAGGTGTGTGGTGTAGAGATGGAGGAGGATATGTCAGTGCTGGTGGAGATCTGTGGTGTAGAGATGGAGGAGGATATGACAGTGCTGGTAGAGATGTGTGGTGTAGAGGTGGAGGAGGATATGTCAGTGCTGGTGGAGATGTGTGGTGTAGAGATGGAGGAGGATATGACAGTGCTGGTGAAGATGTGTGGTGTAGAGATGGAGGAGGATATGTCAGTACTGGTGGAGATGTGTGGTGTAGAGATGGAGGAGGATATGACAGTACTGGTGGAGATGTGTGGTGTATAGATGGAGGAGGATATGTCAGTAGTGGTGGAGATGGAGCAGGATATGTCAGTGCTGGTGGAGATGTGTGGTGTATAGATGGAGGAGGATATGTCAGTAGTGGTGGAGATGGAGCAGGATATGTCAGTGCTGGTGGAGATGTGTGGTGTAGAGATGGAGGAGGATATGACAGTGCTGGTGGGGATGTGTGGTGTATAGATGGAGGAGGATATGTCGGTATTGGTGGAGATGTGTGGTGTATAGATGTTGGAGGATATGACTGTACTGGTGGAGATGTGTGGTGTAGAGATGGAGGAGGATATGTCAGTGCTGGTGGAGATGTGTGGTGTAGAGATGGAGGAGGATATGTCAGTGCTGGTGGTGATGTGTGATGTAGAGATGGAGGAGGATATGTCAGTGCTGGTGGAGATGTGTGGTGTAGAGATGGAGGAGGATATGTCAGTGCTGGGGGAGATGTGTGGTGTAGAGATGGAGGAGGATATGACAGTGCTGGTAGAGATGTGTGGTGTACAGGTGGAGGAGGATATGACAGTGCTGGTAGAGATGTGTGGTGTAGAGGTGGAGGATATGTCAGTGCTGGTGGAGATGTGTGGTGTAGAGATGGAGGAGGATATGTCTACTGGTGGAGATGTGTGGTGTAGAGATGGAGGAGGATATGTCAGTGCTGGTGGAGATGTGTGGTGTAGAGATGGAGGAGGATATGTCAGTACTGGTGGAGATGTGTGGTGTAGAGATGGAGGAGGATATGTCAGTATTGGTGGAGATGTGTGGTGTAGAGATGGAGGAGGATATGTCAGTGCTGGTGGGGATGTGTGGTGTAGAGATGGAGGAGGATATGTCAGTACTGGTGGAAATGTGTGGTGTAGAGATGGAGGAGGATATGTCAGTGCTGGTGGAGATATGTGGTGTAGAGATGGTGGAGGATATGTCAGTGCTGGTGGAGGTGTGTGTTGTAGAGATGGAGGAGGATATGTCAGTGCTGGTGGAGATGTGTGGTGTAGAGATGGAGGAGGATATGTCAGTGCTGGTGGAGATGTGTGGTGTAGAGATGGAGGAGGTTATGTCAGTGCTGGTGGAGATGTGTGATGTAGAGATGGAGGAGGATATGACAGTACTGGTGGAGATGTGTGGTGTAGAGATGGAGGAGGATATGTCAGTACTGGTGGAGATTTGTGATGTAGAGATGGAGGAGGATATGACAGTGCTGGTGGAGATGTGTGGTGTAGAGATGGAGGAGGATATGACAGTACTGGTGGAGATGTGTGGTGTAGAGATGGAGGAGGATATGTCAGTGCTGGTGGAGATGTGTGGTGTAGAGATGGAGGAGGATATGACAGTGCTGGTGGAGATGTGTGGTGTAGAGATGGAGGAGGATATGTCAGTACTGGTGGAGATGTGTGGTGTAGAGATGGAGGAGGATATGTCAGTGCTGGTGGAGATGTGTGGTGTAGAGGTGGAGGAGGATATGTCAGTGCTGGTGGAGATGTGTGGTGTAGAGATGGAGGAGGATATGTCAGTGCTGGTGGAGATGTGTGGTGTAGAGATGGAGGAGGATATGTCAGTGCTGGTGGAGATGTGTGGTGTAGAGCTGGTGGAGGATATGTCAGTGCTGGTGGAGATGTGTGGTGTATAGATGGAGGAGGATATGTCAGTGCTGGTGGAGATGTGTGGTGTAGAGATGGTGAAGGATATGTCAGTACTGGTGGAGATGTGTGGTGTAGAGATGGAGGAGGTTATGTCAGTGCTGGTGGTGATGTGTGATGTAGAGATGGAGGAGGATATGACAGTACTGGTGGAGATGTGTGGTGTAGAGATGGAGGAGGATATGTCAGTGCTGGTGGAGATGTGTGGTGTAGAGATGGAGGAGGATATGACAGTGCTGGTGGAGATGTGTGGTGTAGAGATGGAGGAGGATATGACAGTACTGGTGGAGATGTGTGGTGTAGAGATGGAGGAGGATATGTCAGTTCTGGTGGTGATGTGTGATGTAGAGTTGGTGGAGGATATGACAGTACTGGTGGAGATGTGTGGTGTAGAGATGGAGGAGGATATGTCAGTGCTGGTGGAGATGTGTGATGTAGAGATGGTGGAGGATATGTCAGTGCTGGTGGAGATGTGTGGTGTAGAGATGGAGGAGGATATGACAGTGCTGGTAGAGATGTGTGGTGTACAGGTGGAGGAGGATATGACAGTACTGGTGGAGATGTGTGGTGTAGAGATGGAGGAGGATATGTCAGTGCTGGTGGTGATGTGTGATGTAGAGTTGGTGGAGGATATGACAGTACTGGTGGAGATGTGTGGTGTAGAGATGGAGGAGGATATGTCAGTGCTGGTGGAGATGTGTGGTGTAGAGATGGAGGAGGATATGTCAGTACTGGTGGAGATGTGTGATGTAGAGATGGAGGAGGATATGTCAGTGCTGGTGGTGATGTGTGATGTAGAGATGGAGGAGGATATGACAGTACTGGTGGAGATGTGTGGTGTAGAGATGGAGGAGGATATGTCAGTGCTGGTGGAGATGTGTGGTGTAGAGATGGAGGAGGATATGACAGTGCTGGTGGAGATGTGTGGTGTAGAGATGGAGGAGGATATGTCAGTACTGGTGGGGATGTGTGGTGTAGAGATGGAGGAGGATATGACAGTACTGGTGGAGATGTGTGGTGTAGAGATGGAGGAGGATATGTCAGTGCTGGTAGAGATGTGTGGTGTAGAGGTGGAGGAGGATATGTCAGTGCTGGTGGAGATGTGTGGTGTAGAGATGGAGGAGGATATGACAGTGCTGGTAGAGATGTGTGGTGTAGAGATGGTGGAGGATATGTCAGTGCTGGTGGAGATGTGTGGTGTAGAGGTGGAGGAGGATATGTCAGTGCTGGTGGAGATGTGTGGTGTAGAGATGGTGAAGGATATGTCAGTGCTGGTGGAGATGTGTGGTGTAGAGATGGAGGAGGATATGACAGTACTGGTGGAGATGTGTGGTGTAGAGATAGTGGAGGATATGTCAGGGCTGGTGGAGATGTGTGGTGTAGAGGTGGAGGAGGATATGTCAGTGCTGGTGGAGATGTGTGGTGTAGAGATGGTGGAGGATATGTCAGTGCTGGTGGAGATGTGTGGTGTAGAGGTGGAGGAGGATATGTCAGTGCTGGTGGAGATGTGTGGTGTAGAGATGGTGAAGGATATGTCAGTGCTGGTGGAGATGTGTGGTGTAGAGATGGAGGAGGATATGACAGTACTGGTGGAGATGTGTGGTGTAGAGATAGTGGAGGATATGTCAGGTCTGGTGGAGATGTGTGGTGTAGAGGTGGAGGAGGATATGTCAGTGCTGGTGGAGATGTGTGGTGTAGAGATGGTGAAGGATATGTCAGTACTGGTGGAGATGTGTGGTGTAGAGATGGAGGAGGATATGTCAGTGCTGGTGGAGATGTGTGGTGTAGAGATGGAGGAGGATATGTCAGTGCTGGTGGAGATGTGTGGTGTAGAGATGGAGGAGGATATGTCAGTGCTGGTGGAGATATGTGGTGTAGAGATGGTGGAGGATATGTCAGTGCTGGTGGAGGTGTGTGGTGTAGAGATGGAGGAGGATATGTCAGTGCTGGTGGAGATGTGTGGTGTAGAGATGGAGGAGGTTATGTCAGTGCTGGTGGAGATGTGTGGTGTAGAGATGGAGGAGGTTATGTCAGTGCTGGTGGAGATGTGTGGTGTAGAGATGGTGGAGGATATGTCAGTGCTGGTGGAGATGTGTGGTGTAGAGATGGAGGAGGATATGTCAGTGCTGGTGGAGATGTGTGGTGTAGAGATGGAGGAGGATATGTCAGTACTGGTGGAGATGTGTGATGTAGAGATGGAGGAGGATATGTCAGTGCTGGTGGAGATGTGTGGTGTAGAGATGGAGGAGGATATGACAGTGCTGGTGGAGATGTGTGGTGTAGAGATGGAGGAGGATATGTCAGTGCTGGTGGAGATGTGTGGTGTAGAGATGGAGGAGGATATGTCAGTGCTGGTGGAGATGTGTGGTGTAGAGATGGAGGAGGATATGTCAGTGCTGGTGGAGATGTGTGGTGTAGAGATGGAGGAGGATATGACAGTGCTGGTGGAGATGTGTGGTGTAGAGATGGAGGAGGATATGTCAGTGCTGGTGGAGATGTGTGGTGTAGAGATGGAGGAGGATATGTCAGTGCTGGTGGTGATGTGTGGTGTAGAGATGGAGGAGGATATGTCAGTGCTGGTGGAGATGTGTGGTGTAGAGATGGAGGAGGATATGTCAGTACTGGTGGAGATGTGTGGTGTGGAGATGGAGGAGGATATGTCAGTACTGGTGGAGATGTGTGGTGTAGAGCTGGTGGAGGATATGTCAGTGCTGGTGGAGATGTGTGGTGTAGAGATGGAGGAGGATATGTCCGTGCTGGTGGAGATGTGTGGTGTAGAGATGGAGGAGGATATGTCAGTACTGGTGGAGATGTGTGGTGTAGAGATGGAGGAGGATATGTCAGTACTGGTGGAGATGTGTGGTGTAGAGATGGTGGAGGATATGTCAGTACTGGTGGAGATGTGTGGTGTAGAGATGGAGGAGGATATGTCAGTACTGGTGGAGATGTGTGGTGTAGAGATGGAGGAGGATATGTCAGTGCTGGTGGAGATGTGTGGTGTAGAGATGGAGGAGGATATGTCAGTGCTGGTGGAGATGTGTGGTGTAGAGATGGAGGAGGATTTGACATTACTGGTGGAGATGTGTGGTGTAGAGCTGGTGGAGGATATGTCAGTGCTGGTGGAGATGTGTGGTGTAGAGATGGAGGAGGATATGTCAGTATTGGTGGAGATGTGTGGTGTATAGATGGAGGAGGATATGTCAGTGCTGGTGGAGATGTGTGGTGTAGAGATGGAGGAGGTTATGTCAGTACTGGTGGAGATGTGTGATGTAGAGATGGAGGAGGATATGACAGTACTGGTGGAGATGTGTGGTGTAGAGATGGAGGAGGGTATGACAGTACTGGTGGAGATGTGTGGTGTAGAGATGAAGGAGGATATGTCAGAGCTGGTGGAGATGTGTGGTGTAGAGATGGAGGAGGATATGTCAGTGCTGGTGGAGATGTGTGGTGTAGAGATGGAGGAGGATATGTCAGTGCTGGTGGAGATGTGTGGTGTAGAGCCTGGAAAGGAATTCTGGCTGGAGGTGAACATATGGGTGGTTGATGAAGTGTGGGCACGGGAACAATGTATGGAAGTGTCAAGCTTTCTACATTCCAGTCCATTATCTTCCCTTACAGGGTCCGGTTGTTGGAGGATGGTACAAAGTACTGGACGGCCTTATTCCCGGCAGCAGTAAATCTGTAGCCATAAAGAAGATGCTGTTGGACCAGGTAACAATGTCCTTACTGAAATGACCCTCCACTCCACCCCGTATGTCACCCAGAGCTAGATGTGCAACATGACCTGTGACGATCTGTACCCTCAACATCTGATGGAGGAGTCACATAATACTTGGTGTTGTACTCCAGGTCATGGGAGGGACTGACATAGTGCACAGTGCTGGACTTGGGGTTGGAGGTCAGGTTATGGGATGTTGAGTGCTGTTATTCTGGGTTATGGGATGTGGAGATTTTGTGATACTCTGTGCTGTGCTCAGCGCTGTACATTTTCTCTTACAGGGCGCTTTTGCTCCTTGCTTTCTCGGCTGCTTCTTGACTATTGTTGGCTCTTTGAATGGACTCTCTAAACAGGAAATCTTGGAGAAACTGAAGCGGGTAAACCTATGGCAGATAAAGGATTGCAGGCTGTTCCCTGGGGGGGTCTTCATGTGTTTGACCACACTCCAGGTCTCATCTGGAAGGTATAATTTGTGTAAAGAAAGTCTGATGAGAACGTCATGATGACGATAACAAGAGGTCGGGGTTAGGGAAAGATATTAATTCTGCAAACATCCAGACATGGTATCGGTGGGAAGCGAGAATGAGAGTAATTTACCTGCAGATGCTGAACACGTCCCTGATATTAATGACACATTCTCCAGACACCTATTTATAAAACTCACCACGAGAGCACCATGATGGGGGCTCAGAGAAGTCCTCAGCGTGCGGCTTAAACTCCTAAATATGATGTTGTATTTACATCTCCCCCGGGATGACCTGATGCTGCTCTATTTATTATCAGAGACCCAGGGGCAACGGGGGCTCCGAATCTCTGACCTGTGTGAAAGATCTGTCCATTCGGTCTCTCCTCCCGATGTAGAGGGCGCCCCGTGTCTCTCCTCCCGATGTAGAGGGCGCCCCGTGCCTCTCCTCCCGATGTAGGGGGCGCCCCGTGTCCCTCCTCCCGATGTAGGGGGCGCCCCGTGTCCCTCCTCCCGATGTAGGGGGCGCCCCGTGTCCCTCCTCCCGATGTAGAGGGCGCCCCGTGTCTCTCCTCCCGATGTAGAGGGCGCCCCGTGTCTCTCCTCCCGATGTAGAGGGCGCCCCGTGTCTCTCCTCCCGATGTAGAGGGCGCCCCGTGTCTCTCCTCCCGATGTAGAGGGCGCCCCGTGTCTCTCCTCCCGATGTAGAGGGCGCCCCGTGTCTCTCCTCCCGATGTAGAGGGCGCCCCGTGTCTCTCCTCCCGATGTAGAGGGCGCCCCGTGTCTCTCCTCCCGATGTAGAGGGCGCCCCGTGTCTCTCCTCCCGATGTAGAGGGCGCCCCGTGTCTCTCCTCCCGATGTAGGGGGCGCCCCGTGTCTCTCCTCCCGATGTAGGGGGCGCCCCGTGCCTCTCCTCCCGATGTAGGGGGCGCCCCGTGCCTCTCCTCCCGATGTAGGTGGCGCCCCGTGTCTCTCCACCCGATGTAGGGGGCGCCCCGTGCCTCTCCACCCGATGTAGGGGGCGCCCCGTGCCTCTCCACCCGATGTAGGGGGCGCCCCGTGCCTCTCCACCCGATGTAGGGGGCGCCCCGTGCCTCTCCACCCGATGTAGGGGGCGCCCCGTGCCTCTCCACCCGATGTAGGGGGCGCCCCGTGCCTCTCCTCCCGATGTAGGGGGCGCCCCGTGTCCCTCCTCACGATGTAGGGGGCGCCCCGTGTCCCTCCTCCCGATGTAGGGGGCGCCCCGTGTCCCTCCTCCCGATGTAGGGGGCGCCCCGTGCCCCTCCTCCCGATGTAGGGGGCGCCCCGTGTCTCTCCTCCCGATGTAGGGGGCGCCCCGTGTCTCTTTTCCGGATGTAGGGGCGCCCCGTGTCGCTCCTCCAGATGCAGTTGGATCCCCCCCTCTCCTGTAATATGTGGATGTATAGAGTGTAAGTTCTGCTGGTCCGGTGATTTACTGACTTGTTCCTTTTGTTGCAGGATTATAAAGACGCTTTAATCACCAATTATTACGTAAGTTTATATCTGATAGCAGTGAGGTGCGGGGCCCCCGATCCCTGCAGCGGCCCTTCTGTTCCCTTTTACTTTGGTTCTGATTCCATCTTTCTCTGCAGATTTGGCCGGCGGTCCAGATGGCAAATTTTTACTTCATCCCGTTGCATCACCGGTGAGTGCGCAGATCTCTCCGCTGGGAGTAACACGGGCAGATACCTGGAGTGTGACGCAGTACCTGATAACATCCTACAGAGGGGGCACGCCATGAGCTGTCTACTAACAGAGTATTTCAGGAGATAACTGTGCTATGCACATAGACCGCAGCAGCCTGGGCTCCATGGAAGGGGTGGAGTCCAGCACCACAGAGTATTTTAGGAGATGACTGTGCTATGCACACAGACCTCAGTAGCCTGGGCTGCATGGTAGGAACAGAATCCAGCAGCACCAAGTATTTCAGGAGATGTCTCTGCTGTGCACATAGATCTCAGCAGCCTGGGCTACATGGTAGAAACAGAATCCAGCAGCACAGAGTATTTCAGGAGATGTCTCTGCTGTGCACATAGACCTCAGTAGCCTGGGCTGCATGGTAGGAACAGAATCCAGCAGCACCGAGTATTTCAGGAGATGTCTCTGCTGTGCACATAGATCTCAGCAGCCTGGGCTGCATGGTAGGAACGGAATCCAGCAGCACATAGTATTTCAGGAGATGTTTCTGCCTGGATACAGTCCAGTAGTATAATGTGCGTCTCTCTTCACGGAGAAGCGGTCGTGATTATGTAGGGTATAATCCATGATGGCCCATACTGTATAATGCCCCATAGCGGCCCCCATTCAGTATAATGCCCCATAGCTGCCCCATACAGTATAATGCCCCATAGCTGCTCCCATAGAGTATAATGCCCCATAACTGCCCCCATACAGTATAATGCCCCATAGCTGCCCCATACAGTATAATGCCCCATAGCTGCCCCCATAGAGTATAATGCCCCATAGCTGCCCGCATGCAGTATAATGCCCCATAGCTGCCCCCATAGAGTATAATGCCCCATAGCTGCCCCATACAGTATAATGCCCCATAGCTGCCCCCATACAGTATAATGCCCCATAGCTGCCCCCATACAGTATAATGCCCCATAGCTGCCCCCATACAGTATAATGCCCCATAGCTGCCCCCATAGAGTATAATGCCCCATAGCTGCCCCCCATACAGTATAATGCCCCATAGCTGCCCCCATACAGTATAATGCCCCATAGCTGCCCCCATACAGTATAATGCCTCATAGCTGCCCCCATACAGTATAATGCCCCATAGCTGCCCCCATACAGCATAATGCCCCATAGCTGCCCCATACAGCATAATGCCCCATAGCTGCCCCCATACAGCATAATGCCCCATAGCTGCCCCCATACAGCATAATGCCCCATAGCTGCCCCCATACAGCATAATGCCCCATAGCTGCCCCCATACAGTATAATGCCCCATAGCTGCCCCCATACAGTATAATGCCTCATAGCTGCCCCCATACAGTATAATGCCCCATAGCTGCCCCCATACAGCATAATGCCCCATAGCTGCCCCCATACAGCATAATGCCCCATAGCTGCCCCCATACAGTATAATGCCCCATAGCTGCCCCCATATGGCATAATGCCCCATAGATGCCCCCATACGGTATAATGCCCCATAGCTGCCCCCATACAGTATAATGCCTCCACACAGTATAATGCCCCATATATTCCCCCATACAGCATAATGCCCCATAGCTGCCCCCCATACAGCATAATGCCCCATAGCTGCCCCATACAGCATAATGCCCCATAGCTGCCCCATACAGCATAATGCCCCATAGCTTCCCCCATACAGCATAATGCCCCATAGCTGCCCCCATACAGCATAATGCCCCATACATTATAATGCCCCATTTATGCCCCCATATGGAATAATGCCCCATAGATGCCCCCGTACGGTATAATGCCCCATAGCTGCCCCCATACAGTATAATGCCTCCACACAGTATAATGCCCCATATATTCCCCCATACAGCATAATGCCCCATAGTTGCCCCCCATACAGCATAATGCCCCATAGCTGCCCCATACAGTATAATGCCCCATAGCTGCCCCCATACAGTATAATGCCCCCATAGCTGCCCCATACAGTATAATGCCCCATAGCTGCCCCATACATTATAATGACCCATTTATGCCCCCATACAGCATAATGCCCCATAGATGCCCCCACACAGTATAATGCCCCATAGCTGCCCCCATACAGTATAATGTCCCACATAGCTGCCTTCACACAGTATAATACCCCCTTAGCTGGCTTCACACAGTATAATACCCCCTTAGCTGCCCCTAGTGCCGGTGCCCACATAAATAGTGCCACACATAGTGCCCATGTAGATAGCTCCACAGTGTCCTCTGTAGATAGTGCCACACCCCCCTTTAAGATAGCGTTACCCACCCATCTATAGATAGTGCCATTGGAGCTCCCTCTAGGAGCGGAATCCCCGACCAGAGCATCGGCCACACTATGGCCAGGGATTTCGCTCCAGGAGGAGCCCCTGACATCACTGTCCATATATGGATATTGACGTCAAGGGATTTTCCGGGATCAGTGATTAAAGTAGCGCTGTGCCCGGGGAGTACTTGACTAGTAGAGGTACTCCCTCTGCACCTCTCCTCTGTACTAATGCTGAGACAGGGAGCTGACGGTTCCCTGCCTCAGCATTGGGTTCAACTGTATCTGCGTCCTGAGGACACAGATACAGTTGACACCAGGACATTTCACTGGCCGCCCAAGGCAGCGGGACACTGCCCTAAATCTGGGACTGTCCCACTAAATCCATTATGGTTGGGAGTTATGATAGTTGTATTATACTATGTGGGGGTTCTATGGGAGCATGATACTGTGTGGGCTGAACCGGGTGTGTATGGGTGGGGATTGGGCAGGGTTAGAGGCGTGGCTTAAAAGGATAAATATTTGCCTTTGTCCCACTTTTTGATACTTGAACGTTGGGAGGTATGTTTATTGTAACACCCTAAATTGGAGGCACATGTGACGGGGGGATATGGTGACGTGGGGGATATGGTGACGGTGGATACGACGATTCCCATAAGGAACACGTGACGCTCGGACAACTTTACTGCAGTCTCTCCCTCAGGAGGGTGCTCACTTGTTACACGAAAGTCTCAGTCCTTTTTACTTGAAAACATACCTCTGGCTTGGCAGCAAAAACAAAGTGCGTCAGCGCGGTTCATACAGACGGAACGTGGCTTTCCCTTCTCCTGACCCTCCCGCCTCTGGGCTCTCGTAGTAGTCTCACTAGATCTTTCAGAAGGCCTCGTCCCAGTGGCCACCAGCGCAGCCGGCTCGATCCTCCGCAGGACGAGAACTTGAGGCTCAGAGCGACTCACGGGAACCTTTCTGTCCTCACTGACTGCGCCACCACCCAGTACAACCGCAGGGACCCCTCCCACAGGCGCACGCCCAACAACTTTTTTGCGCCAAATCACTTATATCCCTTCTCTAACCCCACCCACTAGCACAACTGAGCGCGGTCTCCCCCGGCCTCTGCGTCTGCATCCCCACATGGCTCCCACACGGAGAAGGCAAAAACTCTGTCTCCGATGGCATGGCATACAAGGCCGCACCTCCCTGCCGCCACCACCCCGTCACTACCGGAGGCCCTCCAAACATCAAACCACTACTACAAGGGAGAACCGCCATCCGACCACACGTCCTGTTATATAAATGAGTCCGATACATATATACAATGCGGCGTAAGCATAAAAAACATTACAATACAATAAGAAGCAACTGTACATGACGACGTCTATATCCCGGCACCACCCCGCACCATTATCATTATATAATATTTCAGCATTGCCCCTCCCCCTCCGTTATTGCCCCCTGAAATAGATGCACCTCGTGCCATTATCATCAGCCCAGTCACACTATCGCCATCAGGACTATCTGCCTGTTAGGTAACCTGCAGTATTTATAGAAGTATAACTCCCAGCATCCACTGCCAGCCACAGATGTAAGAGCTTATTGTAGCCCCCTGAGGTGTCTACTATATATTGACCACAGTCCACATGTCCTTCTGTCTTTATGTCCAGGCTGGCGGTGGTGCAGGTTGTGGCCATCATCTGGAACTCTTACCTCTCCTGGAAGGCGAACCAGGCCTGACCCTAGATGTCTACCTGCAGGCCCAGGGACGATAAAGGATCTGCTGCCTCTCCAGAATGTGCCTGGATCTGCTAGACTTCCCATCAAGACCTCCAACCGTCCAGAAATGGTATGAAGAACCTGGAGTGTGGGATCATCCTCTGAGAACCTGACATTATGAAGGATATTGTCCCCTGGGACCAGTGTTCCTGTTGGGATTCTCCGCTTCCGTCCCTACTCATTTCACAAGGTCCAGGCCTTCAGGACACATTTCTTACACCTTATGGATTGATCTTTAATTGACACAGAATATATGATGAATCCAACCTCCCGATCCTGTGTTCTGGGATCTGTCTCAGGGATGTGCCTTCAATAAAGTGATCCAGAAAGCGGCCCCAGCCAGTGATATGGAGGCAATCCAGTGTCAGGTGTGTGGGAAGGTCTTGGTTATGGTCAGAGGACATGGGGGCTACAGGCTCGGGAGGGCAGCTTCTCGCCGAGGGTTCAGATGAGGCACATGATCCACTCTGCCCAGTTAATACCTGAAAATTCAGGCTCCCAACTTTGTCTGTAATATTGTCCTACTCTAAATATATCTTTATTGGTGCAGTACCAAGTTGAAAAGGGATTGGTGGAATTTGGGGCCTGAGGTCAGGTGCGGGCGGGAAGAAATCTATAGGATGACAAATGGAGCAGAGCCTGTAGGTGGCAGTGACCGAATGTTAAAGGGCTGGTGGTACAGGTCACTCAGATGAAGCTTGGGAGAAGAGATCGGATGAAGCGGATGGCGGTAGTTGTCTAATTGTTAGGTGGAGAGAGTGCGAAGGAAGTCGGTGGTGGGGCTCAAGTGGAGAGGGTGTGACGGAGGTCAATAGAAAAATCAAGTGGAGAATTTGACAACGTGTTTTCTGGTTTGAAGGTCATGTAGAACACTTAGGGTTTGGAGTTTAGATCATGTAGCTAGATTGTGAAGAAGTTTGGGAGTAGATACCATCTGGAGAGGTCAACAGCGATCAGGAGAGATTAGAGGTCGAGAGTAGAGACTTAGAAGACATTTACGAATAATGAGTCAAATGGAAAGTCTGATGAGTTTGGGGACTCAAGATCTCATGGAAATTATGTAAAGGAAATCGGTTATGGAGGTCTGGGCAGTGTCAATCTTAGGTTGGGTGGTGCCCGGTGTCATGTGAAGGAAGTTGGTTATGGAGGTCGGGGCAGTGTCAATCTTAGGTTGGGTGGTGCCCTGTGTCATGTGAAGGAAGTTGGTTATGGGGGTCTGGGCAGTAACAATCTTAGGTTGGGTGGTGCCCGGTGTCATGTGAAGGAAATTGGTTATGGAGGTCGGGGCAGTGTCAATCTTAGGTTGGGTGGTGCCCTGTGTCATGTGAAGGAAGTTGGTTATGGAGGTCTGGGCAGTGACAATCTTAGGTTGGGTGGTGCCCGGTGTCATGTGAAGGAAGTTGGTTATGGAGGTCTGGGCAATGTCAACCTTTGGTTGGGTGGTGCTCTTTGTCATGTGAAGGAAGTTGGTTAGGGAGGTCTGGGCAGTGACAATCTTAGGTTGGGTGGTGCCCGGTGTCATGTGAAGGAAGTTGGTTATGGAAGTCGGGGCAGTGTCAATCTTGGGTTGGGTGGTGCCCGGTGTCATGTGGAGGAAGTTGGTTATAGAAGTCTGGGCAGTGTCAATCTTAGGTTGGGTGGTGCCCTGCGTCATGTGAAGGAAGTTGGTTATGGGGGTCTGGGCAGTGCACTATGCAGAATCCTCTATTTGACATCATTCCCTTATGGTGTACCATAGAGTGTCCAAAGAGCAGCGCCAACGCTGCTCAATTAATGGAGAGAAGCTGTGGACACCCAGGCCATAAGGACTGGGCACACGTCGCACACTCTTCAGGCTTGGTTTTGGGTCAGGTCAGGGTCAGTTGGAGCTTGATGATGGAGGTCAGATGGAAAGGATGAGAAGAAGGCTTGGTGGTAGAGGTTGAGGCAGAGGTTAGTTGAAGACGTAGAGCCCATCTGGAGAAGGCTGGAAGGAGTTTTGTGATGAGGGTGAAGTGGAGAAGATATGAAGGTGTTTGGATCATGGAAGCCAAACAGAGAGGTCGTATGGTGGAAGCCAAGTGGAGACTGGAGGGAGGTCGGGTGGTGGTCAGGTGGAGGGACTGGCAGCACGGGGCAACATGGGGATGGAGAGGACAATCTGTTGGAGAACATGCCTTGTACGTGGGCTCGGAGCTTGGCTGGCACTGGCACCACGTGTAATGATGCTCAGGTGTTCCACAAATCAGTCTGTAATTATGAATTAAAGCCATTTACGGAGAGCGGCGGGGAACGAGTCTGCGGCGGCTCTGCCATCATTAAGTCTCCGCACCCACTGATAATATAAACCGTTCTGTTCCCTCTTCTCTCCCGGAAACACAACAGAAATGCTGCCAGCTGGGCCACACCATGCCAAGCACTGAGATGAACGCCGGGCAGGACACGTGAGCTAATGAGCCGTACATGTACTGAGGGCTATATGTATACACTCATCCGCCTATTAAAGGGCACCGCTACATGTACTGAGGGATATATGTATACACTCATCCACCTCTTAAAGGGCACCGCTACATAGTACATGTACTGAGGGATATATGTATACACTCATCCACCTCTTAAAGGGCACCGCTACATAGTACATGTACTGAGGGATATATGTATACACTCATCCACCTCTCAAAGGGCTCCGCTACATGTACTGAGGGATATATGTATACACTCATCCACCTCTCAAAGGGCTCCGCTACATGTACTGAGGGATATATGTATTCACTCATCCACCTCTTAAAGGGCACCGCTACATGTACAGAGGGATATATGTATACACTCATCCACCTCTTAAAGGGCTCCGCTACATGTACTGAGGGATATATGTATAAACTTATCCACCTCTTAAAGGTCACCTCTACATGTACTGAGGGATATATGTATACACTCATCCACCTCTTAAAGGGCGCCTCTACATGTACTGGGAGATCTATGTATACACTCATCCACCTCTTAAAGGGCTCCGCTACATGTATGAAGGGATATATGTATACACTCATCCACCTCTTAAAGGGCACCGCTACATGTACGGAGGGATATATGTATACACTCATCCACCTCTTAAAGGGCACCTCTACATGTACTGAGAGATATATGTATACACTCATCCACCTTCGCTACATGTACTGAGGGATATATGTATACACTCATCCACCTCTTAAAGGGCACCGCTACATGTACTGAGGGATATATGTATACACTCATCCACCTCTTAAAGGGCACTGCTACATGTACTGAGGGATATATGTATTCACTCATCCACCTCTTAAAGGGCACCGCTACATGTACGGAGGGATATATGTATACACTCATCCACCTCTTAAAGGGCTCCGCTACATGTACTGAGGGATATATGTATAAACTTATCCACCTCTTAAAGGTCACCTCTACATGTACTGAGGGACATATGTATACACTCATCCACCTCTTAAAGGGCACCGCTACATGTACTGAGGGATATATGTATACACTCATCCACCTCTTTAAAGGGCGCCTCTACATGTACTGGGAGATCTATGTATACACTCATCCACCTCTTAAAGGGCTCCGCTACATGTATGAAGGGATATATGTATACACTCATCCACCTCTTAAAGGGCACCGCTACATGTACGGAGGGATATATGTATACACTCATCCACCTCTTAAAGGGCTCCGCTACATGTACTGAGGGATATATGTATACACTCATCCACCTTCGCTACATGTACGGAGGGATATATGTATACACTCATCCACCTCTTAAAGGGCACCGCTACATGTACTGAGGGATATATGTATACACTCATCCACCTCTTAAAGGGCACTGCTACATGTACTGAGGTATATATGTATACACTCATCCACCTCTTAAAGGGTACCGCTACATGTACTGAGGGATATATGTATACACTCATCCACCTCTTTAAGGGCACCGCTACATGTACTGAGGTATATACAGTGAAGGAAATAAGTATTTGATCCCTTTGGCAAACAAGACTTAATACTTGGTGGCAAATCCCTTGTTGGCAAGCACAGCAGTCAGACGTTTTTTGTAGTTGATGATGAGGTTTGCACACATGTTAGATGGAATTTTGGCCCACTCCTCTTTGCAGATCATCTGTAAATCATTAAGATTTTAAGGCTGTCGCTTGGCAACTCGGATCTTCAGCTCCCTCCATAAGTTTTCAATGGGATTAAGGTCTGGAGACTGGCTAGGCCACTCCATGACCTTAATGTGCTTCTTTTTGAGCCTCTCCTTTGTTGCCTTGGCTGTATGTTTCGGGTCATTGTCGTGCTGGAAGACGCAGCCACGAGCCATTTTTAATGTCCTGGTGGAGGGAAGGAGGTTGTCACTCAGGATTTGACGGTACATGGCTCCATCCATTCTCCCATTGATGCGGTGAAGTAGTCCTGTGCCCTTAGCAGAGAAACACCCCCAAAACATAATGTTTCCACCTCCATGCTTGACAGTGGGGACGATGTTCTTTGGGTCATAGGCAGCATTTCTCTTCCTCCAAACACGGCGAGTTGAGTTAATGCCAAAGAGCTCAATTTTAGTCTCATCTGACGACAGCACCTTCTCCCAATCACTCTCAGAATCATCCAGATGTTCATTTGCAAACTTCAGACGGGCCTGTACATGTGCCTTCTTGATCAGGAGGACCTTGCGGGCACTGCAGGATTTTAATCCATTACGGCGTAATGTGTTACCAATGGTTTTCTTGGTGACTGTGGTCCCAGCTGCCTTGAGATCATTAACAAGTTCCCCCCGTGTAGTTTTCGGCTGAGCTCTCACCTTCCTCAGGATCAAGGATACCCCACGAGGTGAGATTTTGCATGGAGCCCCAGATCGATGTGGATTGACAGTAATTTTGTATGTCTTCCATTTTCTTACTATTGCACCAACAGTTGTCTCCTTCTCACCCAGCGTTTTACTTATGGTTTTGTAGCCCATTCCAGCCTTGTGCAGGTCTATGATCTTGTCCCTGACATCCTTAGAAAGCTCTTTGGTCTTGCCCATGTTGTAGAGGTTAGAGTCAGACTGATCATTGAGTCTGTGGACAGGAGTCTTTTATACAGGTGACCATGTAAGAGCTGTCTATAATGCAAGCACCAAGTTGATTTGGAGCAGTAACTGGTCTGGAGGAGGCTGAACTCTTAATGGTTGGTCGGGGGTCACATACTTATTTCTCTGTGCACAATGCAAATAAATATATATAATTTTGACTATGTGATTTTCTGTTTTTTTTTTATATATAATCTATCTCTCACTGGTAAAATTAACCTAGCCTAAAAATTCTAGACTGTTCATGTCTTTGACAGTGGGCAAACTTACAAAATCAGCAAGGGATCAAATACTTATTTCCTTCACTGTATATATACACTCATCTACCTCTTAAAGGGCACCTCTACATGTACTGAGGGATATATGTATACAGATCCACATTTAGCAAAGAGATTGGTCGATAGTTTTTGACATATAGATGGATCCTTCCCCTCCTTGGGTATCACCGTAATGTAGGCCCGCAGCGTGTCCTGAGGCAGGGAGCACTCCTCGGTAAGTGAGTTGAAGGCATGCAGGAAATAGGGAGAGAGCAGGTCCAAGCAGGCCTTATAGTATTGTATGGGCAGGCCATCAGGGCCCGGCGTCTTCCCTGCCGGCGAGTCCTTCAAAGCCCAAGACCACCCCTCCGGGGAAATAGGCTCCTCCAGAACAGCGATAGCCTCCTGGGGATACATTTCATCCCTGAGGACCGAAGGTTTGCCTCTATCTGCTCCAGTCAGCTCCCCCCATCCGCAGATGGAGGTGCCCGAGGAAGATTATAAAGGGAGTGGTAATAGGCCCGGAAGGCCTCCGAAATGTAATGGGGAAGATGCAAACGCATATTGCTGGAAGCCTGAATATGGGGAACATAGGTACGTGATCTGGTTTTCCGAAGTGCCCGCGCCAGGGTCTTACTAGGTTTGTTACTAAATTCTTAGAAATGCCGTCTGCATTTAACTAGGGAGGCCCTAGACTTGGAAAGGCAGAGGGAACGAACCTGGACTCTCAGCTGCCCCAGCTCCGCCCCCATGACCCGATCCAGGGAGACCTTATGGGACTGTTCCAAGAGATGTATGCGAGACAAGAGATCCACCAAGTGTGCAGTCCGCTCCTTTCTAAGTTTAGAACCTATACGGATGGAAGAACCGAGGATCACACACTTATGCGCCTCCCAAATACAAAGCGGGTCAACCTCCAGGGAAACATTTGTGGCAAAATACTCCCGGAGATCCCTGCGAATGTCCGATACCACCGTCGTGTCCTGCAGGAGTGATTCATTCAAGCGCCACTGCCGGGAGCGAGGGTGGACCGCTGGGAGTGAGAGGGAAAGAGTGATGATCCGAGAAGGTAATATCATCAATGGAGGCTGAGGAGAGGTCGGAGAGGTGGGAGTGACGTAGGAAGAAATAGTCTAGTCTGGAGTATGTGTTATGAGGGGCCGAGAATAAAGTATAGTCTTTTGTCGATGGATGCAGGAGCTGCCACGCATCGACCAATTGGTGCTCGTGTAACAACTGACGTATACGACGGTGAGCTGACCAGGGTAAAGACGAGTGCCCACGCGAGGAGTCTAATGTGGGGCCCAAAGTGACAATCAAATCCCCCTCCCAGTATTAGAGTGCCTTCCAGGAAGCCATCCAACTCCACCAAAACCCTCTCCAGGAAGGCAACCTGACCAGTGTTAGGGAGATAATAAGAAGCCAGTGTGAACAGTGTGTAGCCAACCTACCGTTCACGAAGAGATACCTTCCCGCTCCATCCGTGCGAGTCCCCCCATGCTCCCAGGGGAGAGAATGCGAGATCAGGATGGAGACCCCTTTGGTCTTGGAATCAGGTGACACACTATGATACCCCTCCGTATAATGGGAGTCCGTTCACTTCGGTCTGCAATCAGCCCGGAAATGGGTTTCCTGAAGAAATGCCTCTTGTGCTGTCTTCTTCCAGAGGAGACGGAGAATGGAGGACCTCGTTCCGGGATGTTCAGACCCTGTGCATTCAGGGAGACAATGGTTATGTTAGACATATTGGGAGAGAAAGGAGACAGGGAGGGGAAGGAAAGAAGGGAGAGAAAGAAAAAGACCCCCTTAGACGGGACAAAAGTATCCGGGAAATGGAACAATGCAGCGGAGTACAGAACCCCTCAACAACTCGTCGGGTGTTATGTCGTCCCCAGAAGGAAAAATACCCTCTGACCAGGACACAACAGCGCGGAACCCTAATGACAGCGGCGCAAAAGAAGCGATCCCTCGAGGAAGTACAAATCAGACTAGGAATATCAAAATGAGCTCAATGGAACTCCGGAGTCAACCGGCTAACTATTGTGGGCTGTGGGGACCACCCAGCCCCAAATGCAGATCCCCCGATACGTAAACCCCCAGCTCGTCATACTCTACAGAATGTCCCGTTCAAGGTCACCACCATGTCCGGCCTCTGCCTCTCATGAAGAACGCAGCAAAGAAAAATTTAAGCGCAGATAACATGCAAATCAAGGCCGAGGCCCCTAGGGTGAGAAGAGACTGTACAGTATACAGTCAGATTCTGGTAGGTCAGTCCCTGCATGGAGAACGCCGCCCAGGGGTCCGCATCTCGACAGCCCCGTCTCTGGACCGAGGCGGAATCGAGCGCACAGGATCCAGATAGGGACCGACTCTAGGAAAGAGCGATGCGGGGGGCTCTGTCCGGTCCGGTAGTCGCACCGGGAAGATCTCCAGGAAGCAGAAGGCCTCTTCCAGGTCATCCAGGGAGCGAACAGCAAACGAGTGCCCCTGGCGGCGGAGTATGATGTGGAAGGGATGGCCCCACCTGTAGGTAGCGCCCGTCTCTTTAGCCTCCAGCAAAGGGCGGACAGTCCTACGCATGTAGAGAGTCAGTCTGGAGACATCCGGCAAGACGGTAAACTCTAGGGAATGGCCTCCTTCTCCCAAGCTCTGCGTGCAATGTCCTCCTTCGGTATATAAAAGTGCACTCTGCCTATGACATCCCGCGGGCGGATACCGTCCCTGGTCCGGGGGCCCGCCAATCTATGCACCCTGTCCATCTCAATGGCCATATCGCGTGGTCTATCCATGAGCTTGTTAAAGATATGTGTGACCGCGTCATATAACCCCTCCGGAGGCACAGATTCCGAAATGCCTCTCAATTTCAAATTGTTCCGCCTCCCCCCGTTTTCCACATAATCTGGGTGTAATGAAAAATCCCGCATTTGGGTAGATTGAGTTTCCACAGTCTGAGAAAGGACCGAGATGTCCATGGAGTGGGCAGAGTTCTGGCGTTCCAATGTCTCCACCCATGCGGCCAATGAGCGCACCTCTTCTGAAACAGCCCCAATGGCCCTATCATGCTTCTCTTCCAGCCGGGAGGGCCGTACATCCAGGTCAGATGTGGTGGGCAACACCCGCACCATTTCCCATAATCCAACAAGTTCCGTTCCATAGAGGGGGTGGGGCCCGGAGATGAGGCAGATTGGTGGTCCCCCGAGACCGCTGATGGGGTGCGTGACCCCCTCAAAATGGCTGGCGTCCCCTGACTGAGGTGCAGCCAGTCCACTGGAGGAGATTGCCGCGGTGCGGCGAGTGAAAATGGCGCCAAGACCGCCCCACCTTGCAAGGCCATCGTCCTGTCCTGGCACAGGCTGGGACTGGTGGGGGGAATCATAGTGGGGTCTTTGATGGTGACCAAACCATCTCAACCACCATGCTTTACACTGCGGCTATTAGGTTCTTCTGGTGAAATGCTGCCTGTGATTGTCACGTCTTCTGCTCATCTTTTCCACCATGCTTTACACTGCTGGCAGCCCCGTGTAGATGTAGTGTGTGCAGCCTCCCTCCTGCTCTGTGACCTCGCTGGGGGTGAGATCTTCCTGTAGTTCCGGGGATGAAGTTCTGGTCTGTTACATCGGGAACGAGCGCTCGCGGCAGCGATCAGACGATAAACGGGGAAACGCTAGTTTGTGAAAAATGGGATGTGCTGCCGATGAGACGCAAATGTATGTGGCCGAGCGATGGTATGAGCTGTATCCCCGCTCGTTCCGAACATTGCGCCGTGTAAATGGAGAAAACGAGCGCCGATTGACATTCTGTTTACTCCAGTCACATCCAGAGCAGCAGTCACAGTTCTGTTGTTACACCTAGAGCTGCATTCACTCTTCTTGTAGGTTCCGTGCGTGTTCTGCTGCGCTGCATTGTTAGAGATGTATTTATGTACTGGGCGGTGATGTCACTGTTATCAGATGCTGCTCCCGTGGCTCCTGTCCATCTTCCTGTCACTCGGCAGCAGCAATGACCTTGACTTCCCTGAAACGGTGAATGAGCCGGCAAGATGTCAGCATCAATACCGGGAGGACCGTCACCCGCCGAGCGCGCTCACTAATGCGCAGCGACATCTCCGCATAATGCAGCAATTACTCTAATGTCTGGAGAGGAGCGCGGCTCTGATTGACGACCCCCATCCTCCATGTCACCCCCATCCTCCATGTGACCTCATCCTATGTGACCCCCATCCTCCATGTCACCCCCATCCTCCATGTGACCTCATCCTATGTGACTCCCATCCTCCATGTCACCCCATCCCAAGTGACCCCCATCCTCCAAGTGACTCCCATCCTCCAAGTCACCACCATCCTCCATGTCACCCCATTCTATGTGACCCCCATCCTCCATGTCACCCCATCCTCCATGTCACCCCCATCCCAAGTGACCCCCATCATCCATGTCACCCCATCCCAAGTGACCCCCATCCTCCATGTCACCACCATCCTCCATGTCACCCCATCCTATGTGACCCCCATCCTCCATGTCACCACCATCCTCCATGTCACCACCATCCTCCATGTCACCCCATCCTATGTGACCCCCATCCTCCATGTCACCCCATCCTCCATGTCACCCCATCCCAAGTGACCCCCATCCTCCATGTCACCACCATCCTCCATGTCACCCCATCCCAAGTGACCCCCATCCTCCAAGTGACTCCCATCCTCCAAGTGAATCCCATCCTCCAAGTGACTCCCATCCTCCATGCCACCCCCATCCCATGTGACCCCCATCATCCATGTCACCACCATCCTCCATGTCACCCCATCCCAAGTGACCCCCATCCTCCATGTCACCTCATCCTGTGTGACCCCCATCCTCCATGTGACCCCCATCCTCCATGTGGCCCCCATCCTCCAAGTGACTCCCATCCTCCATGTCACCCCCATCCTCCATGTCACCTCGTCCTATGTGACCCCCATCCTCCATGTGACCCCCATCCTCCATGTCACCTCATCCTATGTGACCCCCATCCTCCATGTGACCCCCATCCTCCATGTCACCTCATCCTATGTGACCCCCATCCTCCATGTCACCCCCATCCTCCATGTCATCTCATCCCACAACAATAGCCACAGGCCGCAACAGTGTATCTAATTCCATCATGATACTGTCTGCTGGGCTGTGTATCTAATCCTATCATGTGTGATACTGTCTGCTGAGCTGTGTATCAAACCCTATCATGTGTGATACTGTCTACTGAGCTGTGTATCTAATCCTATCGTGTGATACTGTCTGCTGAGCTGTGTATCTAATCCTATCATGTGTGATACTGTCTGCTGAGCTGTGTATCTAATCCTATCGTGTGATACTGTCTGCTGAGCTGTGTATCTAATCCTATCATGTGTGATACTGTCTGCTGGGCTGTGTATCTAATCCTATCATGTGTGATACTGTCTGCTGATCTGTGTATCTAATCCTATCATGTGTGATACTGTCTGCTGAGCAGTGTATCTAATTCTATCATGTGTGATACTGTCTGCTGAGCCACTGTATCTAATCCTATCGTGTGATACTGTCTGCTGAGCTGTGTATCTAATCCTATCATGTGTGATACCAACTGCTGAGCTGTGTATCTAATGCTATCGTGTGATACTGTCTGCTGAGCTGTGTATCTAATCCTATCATGTGTGATACTGTCTGCTGAGCTGTGTATCTAATTCTATCATGTGTGATACTGTCTGCTGAGCCCTGTATCTAATCCTATCATGTGTGATACTGTCTGCTGAGCCCTGTATCTAATCCTATCATGTGTGATACTGTCTGCTGAGCTGTGTATCTAATCCTATCATGTGTGATACTGTCTGCTGAGCTGTGTATCTAATCCTATCATGTGTGATACTGTCTGCTGAGCTGTGTATCTAATCCTATCATGTGTGATACTGTTTGCTGAGCCGTGTATCTAATCCTATCATGTGTGATACTGTCTGCTGAGCCACTGTATCTAATCCTATCATGTGTGATACTGTCTGCTAAGCCGTGTATCTAATCCTATCATGTGTGATACTGTCTGCTGAGCCCTGTATCTAATCCTATCATGTGTGATACTGCCTGCTGAGCTGTGTATCTAATCCTATCATGTGTGATACTGTCTGCTGAGCTGTGTATCTAATCCTATCATGTGTGATACTGTTTGCTGAGCCGTGTATCTAATCCTATCATGTGTGATACTGTCTACTGAGCCGTGTATCTAATCCTATCATGTGTGATACTGTCTACTGAGCTGTGTATCAAACCCTATCATGTGTGATACTGTCTACTGAGCTGTGTATCTAATCCTATCGTGTGATACTGTCTGCTGAGCCGTGTATCTAATCCTATCATGTGTGATACTGTCTACTGAGCTGTGTATCTAATCCTATCATGTGTGATAATGTCTGCTGAGCCCTGTATCTAATCCTATCATGTGTGATACTGTCTGCTGAGCCGTGTATCTAATCCTATCATGTGTGATACTGTCTGCTGAGCTGTGTATCTAATCCTATCATGTGTGATACTGTCTGCTGAGCCGTGTATCTAATCCAATCATGTGTGATACTGTCTCCTGAGATAGTGTATCTAATCCTATCATGTGTGATACTGTCTGCTGAGCTGTGTATCTAATCATATCATGTGTGATACTGTCTGCTGAGCTGCTGTATCTAATCCTACCATGTGTGATACTGTCTGCTGAGCTGTGTATCTAATCCTATTATGTGAGATACTGTCTGCTGAGCCCTGTATCTAATCCTATCATGTGTGATACTGTCTGCCGTTCTGGAGATCCACTGTACTAATTGTTTAAGTTCTGTGTTTCAATGCCTCACTTTTTTCAAGATCTCTGCTTGCTGTTGGTGAATGGAAACAATCTTGTTTACATCCATAGGATAAGACATCTGCTGAGGTAATATATTTTACAGCTGTAGGTCTGCTATAATGTATCGCTGCAGATAAAAAGTTTTGGTCTAGTCCAGAAAGTTTACTTCACAGAGTATTGTCTAGACTAGATAAAATGTAACAAACCCTCAGCTGTGAGAAGTATTATGTCCTAGACCTCCAGTTTGTACTGCTGCCAGGACAGGGGCCCCGATAATGATGTGAACTGCTGCTCTTTCTCTGTATCTGAGTCCAGTGTCCCGGCAGTAAAGGATTGAGGAGAACTTGTGCAGAGGCCCCCGGGTCTCGTCAGTTCTCATCCTGTGGAGATGATCCGGAGCCCCAGGACCCTGAGGTTGATGAGGACCACGGTCACAGATTCACACGTCTGGTGGCAGCTGCATGTGTAAAGTCACACATTTACCCTGTGTGTGGGCATTTCACATGACACATGGTGACGGGTATGTCAGCTCAGTTCAGCCCTCATGGGGGAGGAGAGAATCATCCTGACTTCGTGGATCACATCTGACGCCATATTGAGGGTGATACAGGAATCTACTAATCAGATGAACCAAGAGAGGACACAAGGGAGGGAGAGATGAGAGAGAGAATAAAGTGTCAGACAAGAGAGATAGATGCAAGATAAGAGAGGTGGGAGATACAGGGCACACCGGAAATGCAGAAGGTAGAGAAAGAGAGAGACAAGATAAGAAAGGCAGGAGACACAGGGGGACCAGAAATGCAGGGAAGACAAAAGAGAAAGAGATCCAGGATAAGAAAGGCAGGAGACACAGGGGAGACCAGAAATGCAGGGAAGACAAAAGAGATCCAGGATAAGAAAGGCAGGAGACACAGGGGGAGACCAGAAATGCAGGGAAGACAAAAGAGAAAGAGATCCAGGATAAGAAAGGCAGGAGAAACAGGGGGAGACCAGAAATTCAGGGAAGACAAAAGAGAAAGAGATACAGGATAGGCAGCGGCAGGCGATACAGGGGACACAGGAAATGAAGGAAAGACAAAAGAGATACAAGATAAGAAAGGCAGGAGACACAGGGAGACCGGAAATGCAAGGAAGACAAAAGAGAAAGAGATATAGAATAGGTAGATTCAGGAGATACAGGGGAGATGGTAGATGGTAAAGAAATAGAGATAAAAGATAAGAAAGGCAAGAGACACAGGGAGCCTGGAAATGCAGGGAAGATGATGGAGAACGAGATACGGGATTGGCAGAGGCAAGAGATACAGGAAATGCTTGGGAGACGAAAGAGAGATACAATATAGGAGAGACAGGAGATTTAAGATAGGGGAGACAGGAGACATAAGGGAGACAGTAGAGCAAGAGAGAGACAAGATAGGAGAGGCAGGAGATACAGGGGAGACATGAAATGCAGGGGAGACAGTAGAGCAAGAGAGAAAAAAGATAAAAGAAATGGGAGACACAATAGGAGATACAGGGGAGACAAGGAATTCAGGGGAGATGGAAGAGAAAGAGAGATACAAGATGGGAAGATGGTAGAAAATATATTTGCGACAGGAAATGTGGAGGAGATTATAGAAAAAGAGATACAAGATATGAGAGGCAGGAGACAAAATGAAGAAGGTAAAGGCAGAAGCAAAACAGAGAGATACAAGATAAGAGAGGCAGGAGAGAAGGTAAAGGGAGAAGAGAGACAGATACAAGATAGGAGAGGCAGGGGAGACCAGGGAGAAGGTAAAGGGAGAAGCAAAACAGAAATACAAGATAATAGATGCAGGGGAGACAGGAAAGAAGGTAAAGGGAGAAGAGAGACAGATTGGAGAGACAGGAGAGAAAGTAAAGGGAGAAGCAAAATAGAGATAGAAGATAAGAGAAGCAGGGGAGACAGGAGAAAAGGTAAAGGGAGTAGAGAGACAGATAGAACATAGGAGAGGCAGGAGAGAAGGTAAAGCGAGAAGCAGAATAGAGATAGAAGATAAGAGATGCAGGGAAGACAGGGTAAAGGGAGAAGAGAGACAGAAGATAAGAGAGGCAGGAGAGAAGGTAAAGGGAGTAGAGAGAAGATAGGAGAGGCAGGGGAAAAGGTAAAGGCAGAAGCAGAATAGAGATAGAAGATAAGAGAAGCAGTGGAGGCAGAAGAGAAGGTAAAGGGAGTAGAGAGACAGATAGAAGATAGGAGATGCAGGGGAGACAGGAGAGAAGGTAAAGCGAGAAGCAAAATAGAGATAGAAGATAAGAGAAGCAGTGGAGGCAGAAGAGAAGGTAAAGGGAGTAGAGAGACAGATAGAAGATAAGAGATGCAGGGGAGACAGGAGAAAAGGTAAAGGGAGAAGAGAGACAGAAGATAAGAGAGGCAGCGGAGACAGGAGAGAAGGTAAAGGGAGAAGAGACAGAAGATAAGAGAGGCAGGGGAGACAGGAGAAAGTTGACACAAGAATCTGGACATGAATAGATGGAAGAACGGATTCTATAAATGGACTGTTATCACGTTCTGTAACTGAACAAGGATTAGACGGCAGTCATTGCTTCATGTGCACCATGACATGGAGGTGTCTCTGGATTGATCACGCTCTCTTTCTCTTACCTCCAACCGTACAACATTGGAGCAGATTTACTACTCACGCCCAGAATGTGTCACAAAAGTTTGGTGAAATTTGGTGCATTTAATTTTAGACTAATTTACTGGAGTAATGAATAGATATGTGACCCCCCCACCCCAAGCTGAGCCAAGCCGCGCGCCTGGTGTAGGATGGAGACTACAACGAGAGGACACGTATTGGGATCACCACTGGGAGGCGCAATTTATTCCACACTGAGAGCAGTTTAACACCCCATCAGCTTTCTCTGAGCTCCTAGGAGACTCTTGGTTGAACTTTTTGGCGATATTTTTGGATACAATGCTGATCGCTGTGTATTAGGGCTGTAGACGTCGTCGGGAGGTTTTCACTCCTCCACCGTTTGTCAACTTGATCACAACGATTAGATCTCTCCAGTTCTAGTCCCTGTGCCCTCCCACAATTCCATGCATTGCAGGGGTCCGGTGTCTGGGAGGGTCCTATTCATCCTGAGTTTCCTGGTTCATGTAAAGCATGCCAGAACTACAGTGCAGACTGACACACAGGAGCAGATATATATGCATTCATGATGTGTGGAAAGCTGGGTGACAATCCCTGTGAACAGTGGAAGGGCGGCCATTAGTGTTTGTCGATCAGCATCTGCTACCCATGAGGGAAATAACTCAGAAATGGCAGAATAGAAGATTAAAAGACTCCACATTGGAAGGGCCGATGTTTTTGAATGTTTTTTGGGGGATTATTGCTTTAGTAGTTGATGTGAATTGATCATATCTTATCGGGGACAGTGTCATCTTCTTCACCTCCTAGTAATTACCTGTAAGTGTTCATAAACCTCCTCAGTCCCCAACAATCCATCCAGTGTAATACAGAAAATAGGGGAGAGAGGAGGGGGATGCAGCTTCAGCTTCTCTGTGTCTGTGGGAGGGGAGGAGGAGCAGCAGGAGGAGACCATATGATTGGCTCAGCAGTGATATCACCCTAGGAAGAGCCTGCCCACTCGGCCAGCATGGGGAGAGTGTATCTGCAGGGTACACCCCACATTTCTGGCTATGTCTCCCCCACATCTACAGCTGCAGGAAGAGACAGATTTATTTCTATAATTGTAAACTTCCTGCAGTCATACAGATTTAAGGCCAGTATGCAGTGAGCGCCCCCTAGTGGTGGGACATCTGTATCGAAGGTACGCAACTCCGGGTAGAATATTTACTATTTAGCAGCTCATTGAGGGGTTTTCTGTTGTATTTAGTTCTGGGGGATCAACAGGAAATGTGATAAATCCCGACTCCAGCGAGACCTCCACCGCAGGTGGCGCTCCGACACCGGTGAGAAGGGAGAGACCTGATCACTGAGGATTTCACACAGAAGATCAGGCACCCCACCCCCTCCGTGTTATGTCCGCTGTCACTGAGACATTACTATAGCACAATATACCATGCCAAGGATTCCGCTGCCCCCCCCCTGACATCTATACTAAAGGGCCAAAAGTATGTGAACCCCTCTCCTAATTATTGAGTTCAGGTGTTTCAGTCACAAGCAGGTGCATAAAATCCTGCACAAAGCCATGTAACGTCCATAGATAATCATTGTAGTGTGGGTCGTACTGAAGAGCTCAGTGGGGGGAATCTCTTAAGACTTGCGTCTCATGCCACAAGTTGGTCGGTGTGGGGGGGGGGGGGGGGGGGAGGGGGCATGTGCCCTGTGTGCTGGAACGGATGTTATTGGGAGACCGACAGTCCTGGAGAAGCAGTTACACCTAGAGATGCCTCCAATCCCCTCATAGATATACACGTTCACCTCATGTCTGACTCTTCTGGCAGCCCCTTATCTCCCAGCAGAAGAATGGCCTACTGTCCGAGGACTGACGTTGCCCCCACACAAATTACATCCTGGGCTAACTTTCATCTAATTTGTATGGTCGATGTTACCCTCACCCCCCTCATGACCCCGTTCTTAACATCTCCTCTGCCTCATGACATCACTCCTTGTGACATCACTCCTTATGACATCACTCCTCATGACATCACTTTTCCTGATATTCTCCTCATGACATTACTCCTCATGACATCACTCCTCATGACATCACTTTTCCTGACATTCTCCTCATGACATTACTCCTCATGACATCACTCCTCATGACATCACTTTTCATGACATCACTCCTCATGACATCACTTTTCATGACATCACTCCTCATGACATCACTTTTCATAACATTACTCCTCATGACATCACTCCTCATGACATCACTCCTCATGACATCACTTCTCATGACATCACTTTTCATGACATCACTCCTCATGACATCACTTTTCATGACATTACTCCTTATGACATCACTCCTCATGACATCACTCCTCATGACATCACTTTTCATGACATCACTCCTCATGACATCACTTTTCATGACATTACTCCTTATGACATCACTCCTCATGACATCACTCCTCATGACATCACTTTTCATGACATCACTCCTCATGACATCACTTTTCATGACATCACTCTATGCTTTCCCTTTCTACCACTATATTTCCTTTTGCTTTCAAACATGCACAGGAATCTCTCCTCAGCTGCCGTCCAATACCACTACTCCCATCCTCCTCCAAACTGCAGGAAAACACATTCACTCTGGACTTTGTACCTCTCTGATAATTTCCTTATTTCATCACCTACAATCACGGATCAACAGAAACTGCCCTCACCCTATTGACTACTACTCCACCCATCCTCTAACACTCCCCGTTACTCTCTACTCCTCATTGCCTCTCTTGGATGGTCCTCCTATGATCTGTCATGTACTACAGGGCCCAGCAATCACTACTCTTCTCCATCTACGACCTCGGTCAACGCATCACTATCATCTATATGACACCCGCAATTCTCTCCCACCCGACTCTCTCATGTCCCTGACCCTCAGCCCTCTCCTCCTTCATGTCCTCCCGCTGCCTGAAAGTCAGCTGTCATCTCCCCATAATAATCTGCTCCTACACCCCAAATGTCCTTATCTAACCCCCAGTATTACACAAGCGCGCTGCCTCAGGGTTACACTAAACTCATCCTCACATCCACACTCTCACCATCTCCTCACACAGGAGACGAGCAGAGTGGTAGTACATGCGCTGATAATATTATTCCAGCTAGACGACTGCAGGACCCTCCTCTGAGCCTGACGACAAACACACTAACACCGCTTCATCTATCCTCAACTCTGCTGCAACATTCAGGCAGGGGGTAAACGGAGGCGGAGGATATAGGGAGACGGAGGATAGAGGGAGACGGAGGATAGAGGGAGACTGAGGATAGAGGGAGACTGAGGATATAGGGAGACGGAGGATATAGGGAGACGGAGGATATAGGGAGACGGAGGATATAGGGAGACGGAGGATATAGGGAGACGGGGGTTATAGGGAGACGGGGGATATAGGGAGACGGGGGATATAGGGAGACGGGGGATATAGGGAGACGGAGGATATAGGGAGACGGGGGATATAGGGAGACGGGGGATATAGGGAGACGGGGGATATAGGGAGACGGGGGACATAGGGAGACGGAGGACATAGGCAGACGGAGGACATAGGGAGACGGAGGACATAGGGAGACGGAGGATATACGGAGACGGAGGTTATAGGGAGACGAAGGATATAGGGAGACGGAGGTTATAGGGAGACGGAGGTTATAGGGAGACGGGGGACATAGGGAGACGGGGGACATAGGGAGACGGAGGACATAGGCAGACGGAGGACATAGGCAGACGGAGGACATAGGGAGACGGAGGACATAGGGAGACGGAGGATATACGGAGACGGAGGTTATAGGGAGACGAAGGATATAGGGAGACGGAGGTTATAGGGAGACGGAGGTTATAGGGAGACGGAGGTTATAGGGAGACGGAGGTTATAGGGAGACGGAGGATATAGGGAGACGGAGGATATAGGGAGACGGAGGATATAGGGAGACGGAGTATATAGGGAGACGGAGGCTATAGGGAGACGGGGGCTATAGGGAGACGGGGGCTATAGGGAGACGGAGACGAAGGATATACGGAGACAGAGGTTATAGGCAGAGGATTATATATGGAGACGGAGACGGAGGATATAGGGAGACGGAGACGAAGGATATACGGAGACGGGGGGCTATAGGGAGACGGAGACGAAGGATATACGGAGACGGAGGTTATAGGGAGACGGAGGTTATAGGGAGACGGAGGATATAGGGAGACGGAGGATATAGGGAGACGGAGGATATAGGGAGACAGCGGATATACGGAGACGGAGGATATACGGAGACGGAGGATATACGGAGACGGGATATACGGAGACGGAGGATATAGGGAGACGGGGGCTATAGGGAGACGGAGGTTATAGGGAGACGGAGGATATACGGAGACGGAGGTTATAGGGAGACGGAGGATATAGGGAGACGGAGGATATAGGGAGACGGAGGATATAGGGAGACGGAGGTTATAGGGAGACGGAGGATATAGGGAGACGGAGGTTATAGGGAGACGGAGGTTATAGGGAGACGGAGGATATACGGAGACGGAGGTTATAGGGAGACGGAGGTTATAGGGAGACGGAGGTTTTAGGGAGACGGAGGATATACGGAGACGGAGGATATACGGAGACGGAGGATATAGGGAGACGGAGGATATAGGGAGACGGAGGATATACGGAGACGGAAGATATAGGGAGACGGGTGCTATAGGGAGACGGAGGATATAGGGAGACGGAGGATATAGGGAGACGGAGGATATAGGGAGACGGAGGATATAGGGAGACGGAGGATATAGGGAGACGGAGGTTATAGGGAGACGGAGGTTATAGGGAGACGGAGGTTATAGGGAGACGGAGGTTATAGGGAGACGGAGGTTATAGGGAGACCGATGTAGGAAGATGCAGGATATACAGAGATGGAGGATATATGGAGACGGAAGTTATAGGGAGACGGAGGACATAGGGAGACGGAGGACATAGGGAGACGGAGGACATAGGGAGACGGAGGACATAGAGATACGGAGGACATACGGAGACGGAGGACATAGGGAGACGGAGGATATAGGGAGACGGAGGATATAGGGAGACGGAGGTTATAGGGAGACGGAGGATATAGGGAGACGGAGGATATAGGGAGGCGGAGGATATAGGGAGGCGGAGGATATAGGGAGGCGGAGGATATAGGGAGACGGAGGATATAGGGAGACGGAGGATATACGGAGACGGAGGATATAGGGAGACGGAGACGAAGGATATACGGAGACGGGGGCTATAGGGAGACGGAGACGAAGGATATACGGAGACGGAGGTTATAGGGAGACGGAGGTTATAGGGAGACGGAGGTTATAGGGAGACGGAGGATATAGGGAGACGGAGGATATAGGGAGACGGAGGATATAGGGAGACGGAGGATATAGGGAGACGGAGGATATAGGGAGACGGAGGATATACGGAGACGGAGGATATACGGAGACGGAGGATATACGGAGACGGGGGCTATAGGGAGACGGAGATGGAGGTTATAGGGAGACGGAGGATATACGGAGATGGAGGTTATAGGGAGACGGAGGATATAGGGAGACGGAGGATATAGGGAGACGGAGGATATAGGGAGACGGAGGATATAGGGAGACGGAGGATATACGGAGACGGAGGATATACGGAGTCGGAGGATATAGGGAGACGGAGGATATAGGGAGACGGAGGATATAGGGAGACGGAGGATATAGGGAAACGGAGGATATAGGGAGACGGAGGTTATAGGGAGACGGAGGTTATAGGGAGACGGAGGTTATAGGGAGACGGAGGTTATAGGGAGACGGAGGTTATAGGGAGACGGAGGTTATAGGGAGACCGATGTAGGAAGATGCAGGATATACAGAGATGGAGGATATATGGAGACGGAAGTTATAGGGAGACGGAGGACATAGGGAGACGGAGGACATAGGGAGACGGAGGACATAGGGATACGGAGGACATACGGAGACGGAGGATATAGGGAGACGGAGGATATAGGGAGACGGAGGATATAGGGAGACGGAGGTTATAGGGAGACGGAGGATATAGGGAGACGGAGGATATAGGGAGACGGAGGATATAGGGAGACGGAGGATATAGGGAGACGGAGGATATAGGGAGGCGGAGGATATAGGGAGGCGGAGGATATAGGGAGGCGGAGGATATAGGGAGGCGGAGGATATAGGGAGGCGGAGGATATAGGGAGACGGAGGCTATAGGGAGACGGAGGCTATAGGGAGACGGAGGCTATAGGGAGACGGAGGCTATAGGGAGACGGAGGCTATAGGGAGACGGAGGCTATAGGGAGACCGATGTAGGAAGATGGAGGCTATAGGGAGACGGAGGCTATAGGGAGACGGAGGCTATAGGGAGACGGAGGCTATAGGGAGACGGAGGCTATAGGGAGACGGAGGCTAGAGGGAGACGGAGGCTAGAGGGAGACGGAGGCTAGAGGGAGACGGAGGATAGAGGGAGACGGAGGATAGAGGGAGACGGAGGATAGAGGGAGACGGAGGGCATAGGGAGACGGAGGATATAGGGAGACCGATGTAGGAAGATGGAGGATATACAGAGACGGAGGATAGAGGGAGACGGAGGCTATAGGGAGACGGGGGCTATAGGGAGACGGAGGCTATAGGGAGACGGAGGATAGAGGGAGACGGAGGATAGAGGGAGACGGAGGATACAGGGAGACGGAATACACAGGGAGACGGAGGGCATAGGGAGACCGATGTAGGAAGATGGAGGATATAGGGAGACGGAGGATATAGGGAGACGGAGGACAGAGGGAGACGGAGGACAGAGGGAGACGGAGGACAGAGGGAGACGGAGGACACAGGGAGACGGACAACACAGGGAGACGGAGGACATAGGGAGAGATATACAGAGACAGGCAGGAGGGATATACGGAGGCAGGCAGGAGGGATATACGGAGGCAGGCAGGAGGGATATACGGAGGCAGGCAGGAGGTATATACGGAGGCAGGCAGGAGGTATATACGGAGGCAGGCAGGAGAGATATACGGAGGCAGACAAGAGGGATATACGGAGGCCGGCAAGAGGGATATACGGAGGTAGGCAGGAGAGGTATACAGAGGCAGGCAGGAGAGGTATACAGAGGCAGGCAGGATATATAGAGAGGCAGGAGAGATATACAGAGGCAGGCAGGAGATATACAGAGGCAGGCAGGAGATATACAGAGACAGGCAGGAGGAATATACAGAGGCAGGCAGGAGGAATATACAGAGGCAGGCAGGAGGAATATACAGAGGCAGGCAGGAGGAATATACAGAGGCAGGCAGGAGGAATATACAGAGGCAGGCAGGAGAGATATACAGAGGCAGGCAGGAGAGATATAGAGAGACAGGCAGGATATATACAAAGACAGGCAGGAGAGATATACAAGACAGGCAGAAGAGATATACAGAGGCAGACAGGAGAGATATACAGAGACAGGCAGGAGAGATATACAGAGACAGGCCGGAGAGATATACAGAGGCAGGCCGGAGAGATATACAGAGGCAGGCAGGAGAGATATACAGAGGCAGGCAGGAGAGATATACAGAGGCAGGCAGGCGGAATATACAGAGACAGGCAGGAAAGATATACAGAGGCAGGCAGGAGGGGTATACAGAGGCAGGCAGAAAAGATATACAGAGGCAGGCAGGAGGGGTATACAGAGGCAGGCAGGAGAGATATACAGAGGCAGGCAGGCGAGATAGGCAGGAGGAATATACAGAGACAGGCAGGAAAGATATACAGAGGCAGGCAGGATATATACAGAGGCAGGCAGGAGGGATATACAGAGATAGGCAGGAAAGATATACAGAGGCAGGCAGGAAAGATATACAGAGGCAGGCAGGATATATACAGAGGTAGGCAGGAGAGATATACAGAGGCAGGAAGGAGAGATATACAGACAGACAGAAGAGATATACAGAGGCAGGCAGGAGAGATATACAGAGGCAGGCAGGATATATACAGAGACAGGCAGGAGAGATATACAGAGGCAGACAGGAGGGATATACAGAGGCAGACAGGAGGGATATACAGAGGCAGGCAGGATATATACAGAGGCAGACGAGGAATATACAGAGACAGGCAGGAGGGATATACAGAGGCAGGCAGGAGAGATATACAGAGACAGGCAGGAAAGATATACAGAGGCAGGCAGGATATATACAGAGGCAGGCAGGAGGGATATACAGAGACAGGCAGGAGGGATATACAGAGGCAGGCAGGAGAGATATACAGAGGCAGGTAGGATATATACAGAGGCAGGTAGGATATATACAGAGGCAGGCAGGATATATACAGAGGCAGGCAGGAGAGATATACAGAGACAGGCAGGAGGAATATACAGAAACAGGCAGGAGGGATATACAGAAGCAGGCAGGATATATACAGAGGCAGGATATATACAGAGGCAGGCAGGATATATATAGAGGCAGGCAGGATATATATAGAGGCAGGTAGGATATATACAGAGGCAGGCAGGATATATACAGAAGCAGGCAGGATATATACAGAGGCAGGTAGGATATATACAGAGGCAGACAGGAGGGATATACAGAGGCAGGATATATACAGAGGCAGGTAGGATATATACAGAGACAGGCAGGATATATACAGAGGCAGGCAGGAGGGATATACAGAGGCAGGCAGGATATATACAGAGACAGGGAGGAGGGATATAAAGAAGCAGGCAGGATATATACAGAGGCAGACAGGATATATACAGAGGCAGACAGGATATATACAGAAACAGGCAGGATATATACAGAGGCAGGTAGGATATATACAGAGGCAGGCAGGTAGGATATATACAGAGGCAGGCAGGAGGAATATACAGAGGCAGGCAGGATATATACAGAGACAGGCAGGAGAGATATACAGAGGCAGGATATATACAGGGGCAGGCAGGATATATACAGAGGCAGGCAGGAGGGATATACAGAAGCAGGCAGGATATATACAGAGGCAGGCAGGAGAGATATACAGAGGCAGGATATATACAGGGGCAGGCAGGATATATACAGAGGCAGGCAGGAGGGATATACAGAAGCAGGCAGGATATATACAGAGGCAGGCAGGAGGGATATACAGAGGCAGGCAGGATATATACAGAGACAGGCAGGAGGGATATACAGAGACAGGCAGGAGAGATATACAGAGGCAGGATATATACAGGGGCAGGCAGGATATATACAGAGGCAGGCAGGAGGGATATACAGAAGCAGGCAGGATATATACAGAGGCAGGCAGGCAGGAGGGATATACAGAGGCAGGCAGGATATATACAGAGACAGGCAGGAGGGATATACAGAGACAGGCAGGATATATACAGAGGCAGGCAGGAGAGATATACAGAAGCAGGCAGGATATATACAGAGGCAGGCAGGAGGGATATACAGAGGCAGGCAGGAGGGATATACAGAGGCAGGTAGGATATATACAGAGACAGGCAGGAGGGATATACAGAAGCAGGTAGGATATATACAGAGGCAGACAGGAGGGATATACAGAAGCAGGCAGGATATATACAGAGACAGGCAGGAGGGATATACAGAAGCAGGTAGGATATATACAGAGGCAGACAGGAGGGATATACAGAGGCAGGCAGGATATATACAGAGGCAGGTAGGATATATACAGATGCAGACAGGAGGGATATACAGGGGCAGGCAGGATATATACAGAGGCAGGCAGGATATATACAGAGGCAGGTAGGATATATACAGAAACAGGCAGGATATATACAGAGGCAGGCATGAGGGATATACAGAGGTAGGCAGGAGGGATATACAGAGGCAGGCAGGAGGGATATACAGAGGAAGGCAGGAGGGATATACAGAGGAAGGCAGGAGGGATATACAGAGGAAGGCAGGAGGGATATACAGAGGCAGGCAGGATATATACAGAGACAGGCAGGAGGGATATACAGAGGCAGGATATATACAGGGGCAGGCAGGATATATACAGAGGCAGGCAGGATATATACAGAGGCAGGCAGGATATATACAGAAACAGGCAGGAGAGATATACAGAGACAGGCAGGATATATACAGAGGCAGGCAGGAGGGATATACAGAGGCAGGATATATACAGAGACAGACAGGAGGGATATACAGAGACAGCAGGGATATACAGAGGCACGAGGGGGGGATATACAGAGACAGGAGGGATATACAGAGACAGACAGGAGGGATATACAGAGACAGACAGGAGGGATATACAGAGACAGACATGAGGGATATACAGAGGCAGGCAGGATATATACAGAGACAGGCAGGATATATACAGAGACAGACAGGAGGGATATACAGAGACAAGAGGGATATACAGAGACAGACATGAGGGATATATAGAGGCAGGCAGGATATATACAGAGACAGACAGGAGGGATATACAGAGACAGACATGAGGGATATACAGAGACAGGCAGGAGTGATATACAGAGACAGGAGGGATATACAGAGACAGACATGAGGGATATACAGAGGCAGGCAGGATATATACAGAGACAGGCAGGATATATACAGAGACAGGAGGGATATACAGAGACAGACATGAGGGATATATAGAGGCAGGCAGGATATATACAGAGACAGACAGGAGGGATATACAGAGACAGACATGAGGGATATACAGAGACAGGCAGGAGTGATATACAGAGACAGGAGGGATATACAGAGACAGACATGAGGGATATACAGAGGCAGGCAGGATATATACAGAGACAGGCAGGATATATACAGAGACAGGAGGGATATACAGAGACAGACATGAGGGATATATAGAGGCAGGCAGGATATATACAGAGACAGACAGGAGGGATATACAGAGACAGACATGAGGGATATACAGAGACAGGCAGGAGTGATATACAGAGACAGGAGGGATATACAGAGACAGACATGAGGGATATACAGAGGCAGGCAGGATATATACAGAGACAGGCAGGATATATACAGAGACAGGAGGGATATACAGAGACAGGAGGGATATACAGAGACAGGCAGGATATATACAGAGGCAGGCAGGATATATACAGAGACAGGAGGGATATACAGAGACAGGAGGGATATACAGAGACAGGAGGGATATACAGAGACAGGCAGGATATATACAGAGGCAGGCAGGATATATACAGAGACAGGAGGGATATACAGAGACAGGAGGGATATACAGAGACAGGCAGGATATATACAGAGACAGGAGGGATATACAGAGACAGGAGGGATATACAGAGACAGGCAGGATATATACAGAGGCAGGCAGGATATATACAGAGACAGGAGGGATATACAGAGACAGGAGGGATATACAGAGACAGGAGGGATATACAGAGGCAGGCAGGATATATACAGAGACAGGCAGGAGGGATATACAGAGACAGCAGGGATATACAGAGGCAGGCAGGGATAGTGCTGAGGTTGGGCTGTCTCTCTCAGATTTGGAATAATATTATATGGGGGGTTGTGTGACATCCTGGGGGTCCTGTACCCCCACTCATACCCCACTTACTGACTCCCCAGGGTCTGGACATGGTAAGGGGCTGCCATTGGTTCCAGTCCTTGAGGTCACAATGTAATCAGTGACTTCATCCCAAATCTTGTCTCTGGTGTCTCCTCCTGTCCCTGCTGATGTCACTCGGGACTGAGATATAAGGACCGGCTCCAGAGGAGGACCAGAAGACTCCTGTACAGCTCAACACCAGGTAAGAGGGGGGTGCCTTATATACTCTGTGCTGCTGGGACAGAAGAGGGACACTTATATACTCTGTGCTGCTAGAAGATAGGAGGAGGTGTTCCTTATATACTCTGTGCTGCTGGAGAGGAGGCGGTTCTTATATACTCTGTGCTGCTGGGACAGAAGAGGGACACTTATATACTCTGTGCTGCTAGAAGTTAGGAGGAGGTGTTCCTTATATACTCTGTGCTGCTGGAGAGGAGGAGGTACTTATATACTCTGTGCTGCTGGGACAGGAGAGGGACACTTAAATACTCTGTGCTGCTAGAAGGTAGGAGGAGGTTTTCCTTATATACTATGTGCTGCTGGAGAGGAGGAGGTACTTATATACTCTGTGCTGCTGGGACAGGAGAGGGACACTTAAATACTCTGTGCTGCTAGAAGGTAGGAGGAGGTGTTCCTTATATACTCTGTGCTACTGGGGAGGAGGTGTTAGTTATATACTCTGTGCTGCTGGGGAGGAGGTGGTTCTTATATACTCTGTGCTACTGGGGAGGAGGTGTTAGTTATATACTCTGTGCCGCTGGGGAAGGAGGAGAAGGTTTCTTTTTATATACTCTGCTTTTGGTCGAGAGAAGGCTAAGAGGTCCTTATATACGCTGTGCTGCTGAGGAGGAGGAGGAGGAGGAGGAGAGGGACCCTTATATTCTCTGTACTGCTGGGATAGGTGGAAGGGAATTCCTGATATGCTCTGTGCTGCTGAGATGGCTGATGGGAATTAATATATATACTTTATTCTGATGACTATCGAGCAATTATTACGTTATTTATTAATAATACTGAGCTCTCTGGAGATTATTGGGTTATTGATAATACTGAGCTCTCTTGAGATTATTGGGTTATTGATAATACTGAGCTCTCTTGAGATTATTGGGTTATTGATAATACTGAGCTCTCTGGAGATTATTGGGCTATTGATAATACTGAGCTCTCTGGAGATTATTGGGTTATTGATAATACTGAGCTCTCTGGAGATTATTGGGTTATTGATAATACTGAGCTCTCTGGAGATTATTGGGTTATTGATAATACTGAGCTCTCTGGAGATTATTGGGTTATTGATAATACTGAGCTCTCTGAAGATTATTGGGTTATTGATAATACTGAGCTCTCTGGAGATTATTGGGTTATTGATAATACTGAGCTCTCTGGAGATTATTGGGTTATTGATAATACTGAGCTCTCTGGATATTATTGGGTTATTGATAATACTGAGCTCTCTGGAGATTATTGGGTTATTGATAATACTGAGCTCTATGGAGATTATTGGGTTATTGATAATACTGAGCTCTCTGGATATTATTGGGTTATTGATAATACTGAGCTCTCTGGAGATTATTGGGTTATTGATAATACTGAGCTCTCTTGAGATTATTGGGTTATTGATAATACTGAGCTCTCTTGAGATTATTGGGTTATTGATAATACTGAGCTCTCTGGAGATTATTGGGTTATTGATAATACTGAGCTCTCTGGAGATTATTGGGTTATTGATAATACTGAGCTCTCTGGAGATTATTGGGTTATTGATAATACTGAGCTCTCTGGAGATTATTGGGTTATTGATAATACTGAGCTCTCTGAAGATTATTGGGTTATTGATAATACTGAGCTCTCTGGAGATTATTGGGTTATTGATAATACTGAGCTCTCTGGAGATTATTGGGTTATTGATAATACTGAGCTCTCTGGATATTATTGGGTTATTGATAATACTGAGCTCTCTGGAGATTATTGGGTTATTGATAATACTGAGCTCTATGGAGATTATTGGGTTATTGATAATACTGAGCTCTCTGGATATTATTGGGTTATTGATAATACTGAGCTCTCTGGAGATTATTGGGTTATTGATAATACTGAGCTCTCTGGAGATTATTGGGTTATTGATAATACTGAGCTCTCTGGAGATTATTGGGTTATTGATAATACTGAACTCCCTGGAGATTATTGGGTTATTGATAATACTGATATCTCTGGAGATTATTGGGTTATTGATAATACTGAGCTCTCTGGAGATTATTGGGTTATTGATAATACTGAGCTCTCTGGATATTATTGGGTTATTGATAATACTGAACTCCCTGGAGATTATTGGGTTATTGATAATACTGAGCTCTCTGGAGATTATTGGGTTATTGATAATACTGAGCTCTCTGGAGATTATTGGGTTATTGATAATACTGAGCTCTCTTGAGATTATTGGGTTATTGATAATACTGAGCTCTCTGGAGATTATTGGGTTATTGATAATACTGAGCTCTCCGGAGATTATTGGGTTATTGATAATACTGAGCTCTCTGGAGATTATTGGGTTATTGATAATACTGAGCTCTCTGGAGATTATTGGGTTATTGATAATACTGAGCTCTCTGGAGATTATTGGGTTATTGATAATACTGAACTCCCTGGAGATTATTGGGTTATTGATAATACTGAACTCCCTGGAGATTATTGGGTTATTGATAATACTGAGCTCTCTTGAGATTATTGGGTTATTGATAATACTGAGCTCTCTGGAGATTACTGGGTTATTGATAATACTGAGCTCTCTGGAGATTATTGGGTTATTGATAATACTGAGCTCTCCGGAGATTATTGGGTTATTGATAATACTGAACTCTCTGGAGATTATTGGGTTATTGATAATACTGAACTCCCTGGAGATTATTGGGTTATTGATAATACTGAACTCCCTGGAGATTATTGGGTTATTGATAATACTGAGCTCTCTTGAGATTATTGGGTTATTGATAATACTGAGCTCTCTGGAGATTATTGGGTTATTGATAATACTGAGCTCTCTTGAGATTATTGGGTTATTGATAATACTGAGCTCTCTGGAGATTATTGTGTTATTGATAATACTGAGCTCTCCGGAGATTATTGGGTTATTGATAATACTGAGCTCTCTGGAGATTATTGGGTTATTGATAATACTGAGCTCTCTGGAGATTATTGGGTTATTGATAATACTGAGCTCTCTTGAGATTATTGGGTTATTGATAATACTGAGCTCTCTGGAGATTATTGGGTTATTGATAATACTGAGCTCTCTGGATATTATTGGGTTATTGATAATACTGAACTCCCTGGAGATTATAGGGTTATTGATAATACTGAGCTCTCTGGAGATTATTGGGTTATTGATAATACTGAGCTCTCTGGAGATTATTGGGTTATTGATAATACTGAGCTCTCTGGAGATTATTGGGTTATTGATAATACTGAGCTCTCCGGAGATTATTGGGTTATTGATAATACTGAGCTCTCTGGAGATTATTGGGTTATTGATAATACTGAACTCCCTGGAGATTATTGGGTTATTGATAATACTGAACTCCCTGGAGATTATTGGGTTATTGATAATACTGAGCTCTCTTGAGATTATTGGGTTATTGATAATACTGAGCTCTCTGGAGATTACTGGGTTATTGATAATACTGAGCTCTCTGGAGATTATTGGGTTATTGATAATACTGAGCTCTCCGGAGATTATTGGGTTATTGATAATACTGAACTCTCTGGAGATTATTGGGTTATTGATAATACTGAACTCCCTGGAGATTATTGGGTTATTGATAATACTGAACTCCCTGGAGATTATTGGGTTATTGATAATACTGAGCTCTCTTGAGATTATTGGGTTATTGATAATACTGAGCTCTCTGGAGATTATTGGGTTATTGATAATACTGAACTCCCTGGAGATTATTGGGTTATTGATAATACTGAACTCTCTGGATATTATTGGGTTATTGATAATACTGATATCTCTGGAGATTATTGGGCTATTGATAATACTGAACTCTCGGGAGATTATTGGGTTATTGATAATACTGAGCTCTCTGGAGATTATTAGGTTATTGATAATACTGAACTCTCTGGAGATTATTGGGTTATTGATAATACTGAACTCTCTGGAGATTATTGGGTTATTGATAATACTGAACTCTCTGGAGATTATTGGGCTATTGATAATACTGAACTCTCTGGAGATTATTGGGCTATTGATAATACTGATATCTCTGGATATTATTGGATTATTGATAATACTGAACTCCCTGGAGATTATTGGGTTATTGATAATACTGAACTCTCTGGATATTATTGGGTTAGTGATAATACTGATATCTCTGGAGATTATTGGGTTATTGATAATACTGAGCTCTCTGGAGATTATTGGGTTATTGATAATACTGAGCTCTCTGGAGATTATTGGGTTATTGATAATACTGAGCTCTCTGGAGATTATTAGGTTATTGATAATACTGAACTCTCTGGAGATTATTGGGCTATTGATAATACTGAACTCTCTGGAGATTATTGGGCTATTGATAATACTGAACTCCCTGGAGATTATTGGGTTATTGATAATACTGAGCTCTCTGGAGATTATTGGGTTATTGATAATACTGAGCACTCTGGAGATTATTGGGTTATGATAATACTGAGCTCTCTTGAGATTATTGGGTTATTGATAATACTGAACTCCCTGGAGATTATTGGGTTATTGATAATACTGAAATCTCTGGATATTATTGGGTTATTGATAATACTGAACTCCCTGGAGATTATTGGGCTATTGATAATACTGAGTTCTCTGGAGATTACTGGGTTATTGATAATACTGAGCACTCTGGAGATTATTGGGTTATTGATAATACTGAGCTCTCTGGAGATTATTTGGTTATTGATAATACTGAGCTCTCTTGAGATTATTGGGTTATTGATAATACTGAACTCCCTGGAGATTATTGGGTTATTGATAATACTGAGCTCTCTGGAGATTATTGGGTTAATGATAATACTGATATCTCTGGAGATTATTGGGTTATTGATAATACTGAGCTCTCTGGAGATTATTGGGTTATTGATAATACTGAGCTCTCTGGAGATTATTGGGTTATTGATAATACTGAACTCCCTGGAGATTATTGGGTTATTGATAATACTGAGCTCTCTGGATATTATTGGGTTATGGATAATACTGAGCTCTCTGGAGATTATTGGGTTATTGATAATACTGAGCTCTCTGGATATTATTGGGTTATTGATAATACTGAGCTTTCCGGAGATTATTGGGTTATTGATAATACTGAACTCCCTGGAGATTATTGGGTTATTGATAATACTGATATCTCTGGAGATTATTGGGCTATTGATAATACTGAACTCTCCGGAGATTATTGGGTTATTGATAATACTGAGCTCTCTGGATATTATTGGATTATTGATAATACTGAACTCTCTGGAGATTATTGGGTTATTGATAATACTGAGCTCTCCGGAGATTATTGGGTTATTGATAATACTGAGCTCTCTGGATATTATTGGATTTTTGATAATACTGAACTCTCTGGAGATTATTGGGTTATTGATAATACTGAACTCTCTGGAGATTATTGGGTTATTGATAATACTGAACTCTCTGGAGATTATTGGGTTATTGATAATACTGAACTCTCTGGAGATTATTGGGTTATTGATAATACTGAACTCTCTGGAGATTATTGGGCTATTGATAATACTGAACTCTCTGGAGATTATTGGGCTATTGATAATACTGAACTCTCTGGAGATTATTGGGCTATTGATAATACTGAGCTCTCTGGAGATTATTGGGTTATTGATAATACTGAACTCCCTGGAGATTATTGGGTTATTGATAATACTGAACTCTCTGGATATTATTGGGTTATTGATAATACTGAACTCCCTGGAGATTATTGGGTTATTGATAATACTGAACTCTCTGGATATTATTGGGTTATTGATAATACTGAACTCCCTGGAGATTATTGGGCTATTGATAATACTGAGCTCTCTGGAGATTATTGGGTTATTGATAATACTGAGCTCTCTGGAGATTATTGGGCTATTGATAATACTGAACTCTCTGGAGATTATTGGGTTATTGATAATACTGAGCACTCTGGAGACAATTGGGTTATTGATAATACTGAGCTCTCTGGATATTATTGGGTTATTGATAATACTGAACTCCCTGGAGATTATTGGGTTATTGATAATACTGAGCTCTCTGGAGATTATTGGGTTATTGATAATACTGAGCTCTCTGGAGATTATTGGGCTATTGATAATACTGAACTCTCTGGAGATTATTGGGCTATTGATAATACTGAACTCTCTGGAGATTATTGGGTTATTGATAATACTGAGCTCTCTGGAGATTATTGGGTTATTGATAATACTGAGCTCTCTGGATATTATTGGGTTATTGATAATACTGAACTCCCTGGAGATTATTGGGTTATTGATAATACTGAACTCTCTGGATATTATTGGGTTATTGATAATACTGATATCTCTGGAGATTATTGGGCTATTGATAATACTGAGCTCTCTGGAGATTATTGGGTTATTGATAATACTGAGCTCTCTTGAGATTATTGGGTTATTGATAATACTGAGCTCTCTGGAGATTATTGGGTTATTGATAATACTGAGCTCTCTGGAGATTATTGGGTTATTGATAATACTGAGCTCTCTTGAGATTATTGGGTTATTGATAATACTGAGCTCTCTGGAGATTATTGGGTTATTGATAATACTGAGCTCTCTGGATATTATTGGGTTATTGATAATACTGAACTCCCTGGAGATTATAGGGTTATTGATAATACTGAGCTCTCTGGAGATTATTGGGTTATTGATAATACTGAGCTCTCTGGAGATTATTGGGTTATTGATAATACTGAACTCCCTGGAGATTATTGGGTTATTGATAATACTGAACTCCCTGGAGATTATTGGGTTATTGATAATACTGAGCTCTCTGGAGATTATTGGGTTATTGATAATACTGAGCTCTCTGGAGATTATTGGGCTATTGATAATACTGAACTCTCTGGAGATTATTGGGCTATTGATAATACTGAACTCTCTGGAGATTATTGGGTTATTGATAATACTGAGCTCTCTGGAGATTATTGGGTTATTGATAATACTGAGCTCTCTGGATATTATTGGGTTATTGATAATACTGAACTCCCTGGAGATTATTGGGTTATTGATAATACTGAGCTCTCTGGATATTATTGGGTTATTGATAATACTGAACTCCCTGGAGATTATTGGGTTATTGATAATACTGAACTCTCTGGAGATTATTGGGCTATTGATAATACTGAACTCTCTGGAGATTATTGCGCTATTGATAATACTGAACTCCCTGGAGATTATTGGGTTATTGATAATACTGAACTCTCTGGATATTATTATGTTATTGATAATACTGAACTCTCTGGAGATTATTGGGCTATTGATAATACTGAACTCTCTGGAGATTATTGGGCTATTGATAATACTGAGCACTCTGGAGATTATTGGGTTATTGATAATACTGAACTCCCTGGAGATTATTGGGTTATTGATAATACTGAGCTCTCTGGAGATTATTGGGTTATTGATAATACTGAGCTCTCTGGAGATTATTGGGTTATTGATAATACTGAGCTCTCTGGAGATTATTGGGTTATTGATAATACTGAGCTCTCTGGAGATTATTGGGTTATTGATAATACTGAGCTCTCCGGAGATTATTGGGTTATTGATAATACTGATCTCCCTGGAGATTATTGGGTTAATGATAATACTGATCTCCCTGGAGATTATTGGGTTATTGATAATACTGAGCTCTCTGGAGATTATTGGGTTATTGATAATACTGAGCTCTCTGGAGATTATTGGGTTATTGATAATACTGAGCTCTCTGGAGATTATTGGGTTATTGATAATACTGAGCTCTCTGGAGATTATTGGGTTATTGATAATACTGAGCACTCTGGAGATTATTGGGTTATTGATAATACTGAACTCTCTGGAGATTATTGGGTTATTGATAATACTGAGCTCTCTGGAGATTATTGGGTTATTGATAATACTGAGCTCTCTGGAGATTATTGGGTTATTGATAATACTGAGCTCTCTGGAGATTATTGGGTTATTGATAATACTGAGCTCTCCGGAGATTATTGGGTTATTGATAATACTGTGCCGATAAATCCACTGTAAAATTTCCATGTGTTATATGTGGATTTTGCGTCAAATTCTCCCCCGGATTTCGGTGAAAATCCTCAGGATGCTCTGATTTCTGTGCAAATATTTTCGGCTTCATGTGGATGAGGTTTAAGAAACTCCATCCACTAATATTGTACTGTAAATTTTTGTGTATTTTCGGGTTTAATCCACACATCCGCCATGACTGACCTTAATCTGATAGGGGATGCAGTAATCGGTGTTAAACTTGGGTCAAGCTGCTCGTGACACCCCTTTGTGCTCCTCTCTGAATGACTTGGACGGGTCGTGTTCACATGTTTCTGGCCTGGGATCTAATTAGACCTGGATCTGTTTATATCAATGGCCTGAGCCCCACGCTCAACGGTTCCAAATTTATTCCCCTTAAAATATGAAAATAATAAGATCCATGTACACGTCATTTCTCCCCCCAACATTAGTCACAATTGGTAGAGGGGACTGACAGTAATGCCGTTTTAGATGAACCCGCCCTTATTAATTCATTCTTATAAAGGGGCATTAGAGAGAAATATACATGTTCTGTTAGTAGAAGAAGAGGAGCCGAGAATAATCAGACAGTGTCCTCTGCAGCAGCCATGAAAGCCGGAAAATACTGTCTAAGGACACGCCCCCGAGGAACCCACCAAGGAAGACCAGTGATGACCACCCTGAAGTTGCTCAGTCCCAGCCTAGAGCTCTGTGTATATTAATAAAATCTATATATGCAAGGTAGAGCGCAGGAGACGCGCCTTGTATCGTCTTATAAGATGCAGAACTCTAAACTGAATAAAATGTAGAGATGACCTGGAAATCTGAGCAGAAAGAATTCAGTGTGATTTATTTTCTCGGCTGTAAAATGTCATGACATTGACCCTGTCTCCTTATTTCATAGGTGTCCGTGAAGGTAGCGCTATGAAGGCTGCATCATCATCACTCACACTGCTCGCCTGCTTTCTGATCCTCACGGGACAGGCCGGAGCTCGTCCCATGGAGAGGAGCTTCTTTGCGGGCCCAAGGCTCAGTCTAGATGGATTGTTAAGTGATGAGAGCGCACAGGCTCTACTGTATTTTATAAGAGAAAAAGTGCCCCAGCTGGAAGTCAAAGACCCCCATGTGCAGCTGAGGCTGAGCAAAGGTTCCCTCTCTACAGAGCAGCAAACACCCCCGGACCTGGCCCCTGTACTCAGCATTCTCCAGACCGTCTTCCAGGAGTCCAGGCCGGAGGAATCAGACAGGACCTTCCTGGAGGTGTTTTCTGACCGCCTGAAGAGAGAAGACCCCCCAATCTCTATTGACTTGACATATCATATACTCCGGCATATGATTGACATAGCGAAAACTCAAAACCAGAAGCATCAGGCAGAACAGAACCGCATCATATTTGATTCAGTAGGGAAATAACGGTAAATGGTCAGAACATCATTCCCATACAAGAAGAAACGTGCCCTCAATGTCCAAACATGGGATGTGCAATACCCTACAATGATGAGACTACATGGTGGAAGGGTGGGCTCTGAGACCGCGCACGGGCTGCCGGGACTGGGGGAGGGGTATGTCTGATAAGGGTTAGCCTCCATGTACAGGTCTCCAAGTATGAACTTCTCCTGATTTCTTTATGGTCCCCACTTATCTTTGTGTTTTCATCAGGCTGAAGCATCGTAGGCACTTCCCACCTTGATTGACGTTGGCTCTGGTGACATCGATCTAGAATTACTCCCAGCATCTTATCATAACCTCTGTGTCCTCACCGGAAACTAGGAATCAGCATGGTCTATAAAGACCTACACAGGGAATCATTCCAATACTCACAGGTATAGCCAGAACGATTTAGAATCTTCTAAAAAGAGAAGGGAGTTCAGCTGATGGAAAGCCCTAGGTGGGGAAAGTGGAAAACAGGTGTGTGTGTGGAGGGGGAGGGGGGGGGGGAGATGATGGAGAAGGTCTCCCGGAGGACAATGTGGAGAGATCACTGGAAGTCATTCAGTAACTCATGAAGAAACAAACCAGGCCGGACTACCCCATGGTGCAATTTGTGGTGACCTTCAACCCCACATAGATGACCGTGCACCAGCACCGGACCCTCATACTGAGCAGATTAATATTCACTTCACTGGTTGCTTTCCATTATAAGAATGGAATCGTCACAAGTCCCAGCCCGAGTCCTAGGAAGGTTCAGTCTGACCCTGACAGCAAATCTCCACCGTTTGGCCACACGTCATCCCGTACATATACAAGTCATATTGTAAGGAAGTAGCATTCCAGGGCTGTAGCCCCCCCCAGTGCCCTAATGTGTCCCACCACAGGTTTAGTTGTACTTCATATACTTGTTCCTTGTATGCAATAAAGCTGGTCACGCTGAATGTTGGATGTGGGCTTCTTTACCAAACCTGGTGACATCACTTTACCAAACCTGGTGACATCACTTTACCAAACCAGGTATCATCACTTTACCAAACCAGGTGACATCACTTTACCAAACCAGGTGACATCACTTTACCAAACCAGGTATCATCACTTTACCAAACCAGGTGACATCACTTTACCAAACCAGGTGACATCACTTTACCAAACCTGGTGACATCACTTTACCAAACCAGGTGACATCACTTTACCAAACCTGGTGACATCACTTTACCAAACCAGGTGACATCACTTTACCAAACCAGGGGACATCACTTTATCAAACCTGTGACATCACTTTAACAAACCTGGTGACATCACTTTACCAAACCAGATGACATCACTTTACCAAACCTGTGACATCACTTTTCCAAACTTGGTGACATCATTGAAAATAAAATATTGTAGTTTGAAGAATTTATAAGAGGTTAAGAGGTAACTCATGAGATGCAGAAATTGCTGGATTCTGTATGGCCACCCGATGGCGCACTTGTGCTAGGCTGAGCGGCTGGACCTCCTCCATAGCCCAGAGCTACCCATAGTCCCAACACTTCAATCCTACCAGCGACAGTCATATGACCAGGATTAGGGCAACATCATAATATTGCCACCATATTGTCTGTCCATGAAGACTCAAAAAATGATTGTTTATTCCTCTGCTGGTGAATCTCGAGCCTTCACCTGTTACTAAACGTAGATTCCGGTGCCGCCATGTGCAGCCTGTCTTACTGAATCCCACTATACATCCTCACAGGGGCGTAACGTGGAAAGACTGGGCCCCATAGCAAACTTTTGACTGCCCCCCCCCCTGGGTGCCACATGCAGCCTCCCTTATAGAAAGTGCCCACTGTAGACAGTGCCCCCTGTAGATTGTGCCATACAGCCCCCCTGTAAACAATGCTATACAGCCTCCTGTGTAGACAGTGTCACATCCCACTTGTAGCTAGCGCGCCCATCTCCCCTTGTAGATAGGGCCATACAGCCCCCTGTAGATATCGCCATGGAGCTCCCCCTGTATATAGTGTCACACAGCCCTCCTCCCTTGTATAAAGTACCACACAGCCCCGTCCCTTCTATTTAGTGCCACACAGCCCCCTCCCTTCTTTATAGTGCCACACAGCCCCCCTCAGTAGATAGCCCCAAACGCAGAAACCTGTAGATTGCCCCAGTAGATTGCGCTACACAGCCCCCTCCCTTGTAAATAGTGCCATACAGCCCCCCTAGTAGATAGAGCCATACAGCCCCCCTAGTAGATAGAGCCATACAGCCCCCCTTATATATAGTGCCACCCTGCTCCCCCCTTGTATATAGTGCCACCCTGCTCCCCCCTTTTATATAGTGCCCCCGTGCTCCCCCCTTGTAAATAGTGCCACCCTGCTCCCACCTTGTATATAGTGCCACCCTGCTCCGCCCCTTGTTATAGTGCCACCCTGCTCCCAGCCTTGTATATAGTACCACCCTGCTCCCCACCTTGTATATAGTGCCACCCTGCTCCCCCCTTGTATATAGAACCATCCTGCTCTCTCATTATATAGTGCCACCCTGCTCCCCGCCTTGTATATAGTGCCACCCTGCTCCCCCCTTGTATATAGTGCCACCCTACTTCCCCCTTGTATATAGCGCCACCCTGCTCCGCCCCTTGTATATAGTGCCACCCTGCTCCCCCCTTGTATATAGTACCATCCTGCTCTCCCATTATATAGTGCCACCCTGCTCCCCGCCTTGTATATAGTGCCACCCTGCTCCCCCCTTGTATATAGTGCCACCCTGCTTCCCCTTTGTATATAGTGCCACCCTGCTCCCCGCCTTCTATATAGTGCCATCCTGCTCCCGACGCCACCGGACATGAGGGGCCCGTGCTGCCAGGCCCATAATGTTGAGAGGGCCATGGAGGGGATGGGGGGGTGTGACGGCGGGCGGCATGGGCCCCCTATGCTGCGGGCCCCGTAGCAGCCGCTATGGCTGCTACAGCGGTAGTTACGCCACTGCATCCTCATATCCTATTTACAGTATTATAATCCCATCGCACAGCCTCATATCCTCCATATAAAATTATAATCCCATATATAATTTCGTATTCTTCATGTGACATTGTAATCTTTAACACGCAGCCTTTTACAATTCGTAAAACAAAATAATCCCTACCACGTAGCTCCATATTCTGCATGGAAAATTCCCATCTAAGGCTTTATAGCCTCTTTATAATCCCAACAGGCTAGCCTCAAATTACCCAAAAAGCATTATTATATTTTTCAAATTAAATTATAATCCCAATCACACATCTTCATATCCTCCATATATAGAAGCATTATAATCCCCATTACACAGCCTCATAGCCTCCAAATATTATTATAATCCCCACACACATCTTTATATAATCCACATAGTATTATAATACCTACCACTCATCTTCATATCCTCCAACACTCTGCTGCCTGCAGCCACCACTAGGCGGAGCTCACTATATACAGATATATCCATCTCCCACAGAGTTACATGATAATATTCTGCTGCCTGCAGTCACCACTAGTGGGAGCTCACGACATACAGATATATACAGCTCCCATAGAGTTACATGGTAAGATTCTGCAGCCTGCAGCCACCAATAGGGGGATCTCACTACATACAGATATATACAGCTCTCATAGAGTTACATGATAACATTCTGCTGCCTGCAGTTACCACTAGGGGAATCTCACTACATACAGATATATACAGCTTCCATAGAGTTACATGATAACATTCCAGCTACTTGCAGTCACCACTAGGAAGAGCTGACTATATACGGAGATTTACAGCTCCCATAGAGTTACATGATAACATTCTGCTGCCTGCAGCCACCACTAGATGGAGCTCACTACATACAGATATATACAGCTCCCATAATGTTACATGATAACATTCTGCTGCCTGCAGCCACCACCAGAGGGAGCTCACTACATACAGATATATACAGCTCACATAGAGTTACATGATAGCTTTCTACTGCCTGCAGCCACTACTAGGGGGTTTTCACTACAGACAGATATATACAGCTCCCATAGAGTTACATGATAACATTCTGCTGCCTGCAGCCACCACTAGAGGGAGCTCACTACATACAAATATACAACACTCCCATAAAGATACATGATAACATTCTACTGCCTGCAGCCCCCACTAGGGGGAGCTCACTTCATACAGATATATATACAGCTCCTATAGAGTTACATGATAACATTCTACTGCCTGCAGCCTCCACTAGGGGGAACTCACTACTTACAGATATATACAGATCCCATAAAGTTACATGATAATATTCTGCTGCCTGTAGTCAACTTTAGAGGGAGCTCACTACATACAGATATATACAGCTACCATAGAGTTACATGACAACATTCTGCTGTCTGCAGTCACCACTAGGGGGAGCTCACTACATACAGACATATACAGATCCCATAGAGTTACATGATAACATTCTGATGCTTGCAATCACCACTAAAGGGAGCTCACTACATACAAATATACACACTCCCATAAAGATACATGATAACGTGCTGCCTGCAGTCACCACTAGGGGAGCTCACTACATACAGATATATGCAGCTCTTATAGAGTTACATGATAACATTCTGCTGCCTGCGGTCAACACTAGAGTGAGCTCACTACATACAGGTATATACAGCTCCCATAGAGTTACATAATAACATTCTGCTGCCTGCAGTCACCACTAGAGGGTACTCACTACATACAGATATATACAGCTCCTATAAAGTTACATAATAACATTCTGCTGCCTGCAGCCACCACTAGGGGGAGCTCACTACATACAGATATATACAGATCCCATAAAGTTACATGATAACATTCTGCTGCCTGCAGCTGTCAGGAATAAACTTCCTTCTCCCTGTTATTCCACACCGAATAACCACCTCTGTAAATTTGAACTGAGGGCATGCATGGAGGAAAATATACCACGAGACAAGTTGGTATAGATCCTACCTCAGTGAAGTAGGAAGTGAACTAAACTTTTTATTGAACAAAATAAAGAAACACAAGTTCCCTCCCTAGAGATGTGGGACGTGCTTAAGCCCCATTGGCTCCTCAGCTGCAAGTTCTTCTGTACACTCCTCTTGCATTCCAGGGGCGGTGCCTCCATAGGCGTGCCCCTGATACATGGTCCATTTTGTTACATTCCAGTTCTTTGTGTAATATACTGATATAAATACATATATATGTAAGGATAATATTTTTGCAAACAATATACATGGTAATGATCCCTGACAAAGCCACCACTAGAGGGAGCTCACTACATACAGATATAAACAGCTCCCATGGAGTTACACAATAACAATCCAGCTACCTGCAATCACCACTAGGGAAATATCACTACATACTGATATATACAGCTCCCATAGTGTTACATGATAATATTCTGCTGCCTGAAGCCACCACTAGGGGGAGCTCACTACATACAGATATATACATCTCCCATAAAGTTACATGATAACATTCTTTTACCTGCAGAAACCACTAGGGGGAGCTCACTATATACAGATATATCCATCTCCCACAGAGTTACATGATAATATTCTACTGCCTGCAGTAACCACTAGGAAGAGCTGACTATATACGGAGATTTACAGCTCCCATAGAGTTACATGATAACATTCTGCTGCCTGCAGCCACCACTAGATGGAGCTCACTACATACAGATATATACAGCTCCCATAATGTTACATGATAACATTCTGCTACCTGCAGTCACCACCGGGGAGCTCACTACAAACAGATATATACAGCTCCCATACAGTTACATGATAACATTCTGCTGCCTGCAGCCACCACCAGAGGGAGCTCACTACATACAGATATATACAGCTCACATAGAGTTACATGATAGCTTTCTACTGCCTGCAGCCACTACTAGGGGGTTTTCACTACAGACAGATATATACAGCTCCCATAGAGTTACATGATAACATTCTGCTGCCTGCAGCCACCACTAGAGGGAGCTCACTACATACAAATATACAACACTCCCATAAAGATACATGATAACATTCTACTGCCTGCAGCCCCCACTAGGGGGAGCTCACTTCATACAGATATATATACAGCTCCTATAGAGTTACATGATAACATTCTACTGCCTGCAGCCTCCACTAGGGGGAACTCACTACTTACAGATATATACAGATCCCATAAAGTTACATGATAATATTCTGCTGCCTGTAGTCAACTTTAGAGGGAGCTCACTACATACAGATATATACAGCTACCATAGAGTTACATGACAACATTCTGCTGTCTGCAGTCACCACTAGGGGGAGCTCACTACATACAGACATATACAGATCCCATAGAGTTACATGATAACATTCTGCTGCTTGCAATCACCACTAAAGGGAGCTCACTACATACAAATATACACACTCCCATAAAGATACATGATAACGTGCTGCCTGCAGTCACCACTAGGGGAGCTCACTACATACAGATATATGCAGCTCTTATAGAGTTACATGATAACATTCTGCTGCCTGTGGTCAACACTAGAGTGAGCTCACTACATACAGGTATATACAGCTCCCATAGAGTTACATAATAACATTCTGCTGCCTGCAGTCACCACTAGAGGGTACTCACTACATACAGATATATACAGCTCCTATAAAGTTACATAATAACATTCTGCTGCCTGCAGCCACCACTAGGGGGAGCTCACTACATACAGATATATACAGATCCCATAAAGTTACATGATAACATTCTGCTGCCTGCAGCTGTCAGGAATAAACTTCCTTCTCCCTGTTATTCCACACCGAATAACCACCTCTGTAAATTTGAACTGAGGGCATGCATGGAGGAAAATATACCACGAGACAAGTTGGTATAGATCCTACCTCAGTGAAGTAGGAAGTGAACTAAACTTTTTATTGAACAAAATAAAGAAACACAAGTTCCCTCCCTAGAGATGTGGGACGTGCTTAAGCCCCATTGGCTCCTCAGCTGCAAGTTCTTCTGTACACTCCTCTTGCATTCCAGGGGCGGTGCCTCCATAGGTGTGCCCCTGATACATGGTCCATTTTGTTACATTCCAGTTCTTTGTGTAATATACTGATATAAATACATATATATGTAAGGATAATATTTTTGCAAACAATATACATGGTAATGATCCCTGACAAAGCCACCACTACAGGGAGCTCACTACATACAGATATATACATCTCCCTTAAAGTTACATGATAACATTATTTTACCTGCAGCAACCACTAGGATGAGCTCACTACATACAGATATAAACAGCTCCCATGGAGTTACACGATAACAATCCAGCTACCTGCAATCACCACTAGGGAAATATCACTACATACTGATATATACAGCTCCCATAGTGTTACATGATAATATTCTGCTGCCTGAAGCCACCACTAGGGGGAGCTCACTACATACAGATATATACATCTCCCATAAAGTTACATGATAACATTCTTTTACCTGCAGAAACCACTAGGGGGAGCTCACTATATACAGATATATCCATCTCCCACAGAGTTACATGATAATATTCTACTGCCTGCAGTAACCACTAGGAAGAGCTGACTATATACAGATGTTTACAGCTCCCATAGAAATACATAATATTCTGCTGTCTGCAGCCACTACTAGGGGCTTCTTACTACATACAGATATATACAGCTCCCATACAGTTCCATGATAACATTCTGCTGCCTGCAGCCACCACTAGATGGAGCTCACTACATTCAGATATATCCATCTCCCACAGAGTTACATGATAATATTCTACTGCTTGCAATCACCACTAGGAGGAGCTGACTATATATAGATTATTACAGCTCCCATAGAGTTACATTATACGATTCTACTACCTTAAGCTACCCCTAGGGTATTCTCACTACATACAGATATATACAGCTCCCATAGAGTTACATGATAAGATTCTGCTGCCTACAGTCACCACTAGGGGGAGCTCACTAAATACAGATGTATACAGCTCACGCAGAGTTACATGATAACAATCCAGCTACCTGCAGTCACCACTAGGGAAATCTCACTACATACAGATATATACAACTCCCATAGTGTTAAATGATAACATTCTGATGCCTGCAGCCACCACTAGGGGGAGCACACTACATAGAGATATATACAGGTCCCATAGAGTTACATGATAACATCCTGCTGCGTGCAGTCACCACTAGAGGGAGCGCACTACATACACATATATACAGCTCCCGTACAGTTACATGGTAAGATTCTACTCCCTGCAGTCACCACTAGGGGAAGCTCACTAAATACAGATGTATACAGCTCCCGTAGATTTACATAATAACAATAGAGCTACAGAAATATACAGATCCCATAGAGTTAAATGATAATATTCTGCTGCCTGCAGTCAACACTAGAGGGAGCTCACTACATACAGATATATACAGATCCCATAGAGTTACATCATAACATTCTGTTGCCTGCAGCAACCACTAGAAGGAGCTCACTACATACAGATATATACAGCTCCCATCGAGTTATATGATAATATTCTGCTGCCTGCAGTCAACACTAGAGGGAGCTCACTACATACAGATATATACAGATCCCATAGAGTTACATCATAACATTCTGTTGCCTGCAGTCACCACTAGAGGGAGCTCACTAAATACAAATATGCAACACTCCCATAAAGGTATATGATAACGATCTGCTGCCTACAGCCACCACTAGGGGAACACACTACATACAAATATATAAAGCTTGCATAGCGTTACATGATAACATTCTGCTACCTGCAGTCACCACTAGGGGAGCTCACTACATACAGATATATACAGCTTCTATAGAGTTATCATGTAACATTCTGCCGCCTGCAGCCACCACTAGAAGGAGCTCACTACATATAGATATATACAGCTCCTACAGAGTTACATAATAACATTCTGTTACCTGCAGTCACCACTAGGGGAGCTCACTACATATAGGTATATACAGCTTCTATAGAGTTACATGATAATATTCTGCTACCTGCAGTCGCCACTAGGGGAGCTCACTACATATAGATATATACAGCTTCTATAGAGTTACATGATAACATTCTGCCACCTGCAGCCACCACTAGAAGGAGCTCACTACATACAGCTCCCATAGTGTTACATGATAAGATTCTGCTGCCTGCAGTTACCTCTAGGGGGTTTTCACTACATACGGATATATACAGCTCCCATAGAGTTACACGATAACATTCCAGCTACCTGCAGTCACCACTAGGGGAAGCACACTACACACAGATATATACAGCTCCTATAGAGTTACATGATATCATTCTGCTGCCTGCAGTCACCACTAGAGGGAGCTTCCTACATACAGATATATACAGCTCTCATAGAGTTACATGATATCATTCTGCTGCCTGCAGTCACGACTAGCGGAAGCTCACTACATATAGATATATACAGCTCCCATGGAGTTACATGATAACAATCCAGCTACCTGCAACCACTACTAGGGAAATCTCACTACATACAGATATATACAGATCCCATAGAGTTGCATGATAACATTCTTTTACCTGCAGCAACCACTAGAAGGAGCTCACTACATACAAATATGCAACACTCCCATAGAGTTACATGACAACATTCTGCTGTCTGCAGCCACTACTAGACGGAGCTCACTACATACAGATATATACATCTCCCTTAAAGTTACATGATAACATTATTTTACCTGCAGCAACCACTAGGATGAGCTCACTACATACAGATATATCCATCTCCCACAGAGTTACATGATAATAGTCTACTGCCTGCAGTAACCACTAGGAAGAGCTGACTATATACAGATGTTTACAGCTCCCATAGAAATACGTGATAATATTCTGCTGTGTGCAGCCACTACTAGAGGCTTCTTACTACATACAGATATATACAGCTCCCAAACAGTTCCATGATAACATTCTGCTGCCTGCAGCCACCACTAGATGGAGCTTACTACATACAGATATATCCATCTCCCACAGAGTTACATGATAATATTCTACTGCCTGCAGTAACCACTAGGAAGAGCTGACTATATACAGATATTTACAGCCCCCATAGAGTTACATTATATGATTCTACTACCTTAAGCTACCCCTATGGGATTCTCACTACATACAGATATATACAGCTCCCATTGAGTTATATGATAAGATTCTGCTGACTGCAATCACCACTAGGGGGAGCTCACTAAATACAGATGTATACAGCTCACGCAGAGTTACATGATAACAATCCAGCTATCTGCAGTCACCACTAAGGAAATCTCACTAAATACAGATATATACAGCTCCCATAGAGTTAAATGATAACATTCTTATGCCTGCAGCCACCACTAGGGGGAGCACACTACATACAGATATATACAGGTCCCATAGAGTTACATGATACCATTCTGCTGCGTGCAGTCACCACTAGAGGGAGCTCACTACATACACATATATACAGCTCCCGTACAGTTACATGGTAAGATTCTACTGCCTGCAGTCACCACTAGGGGGAGCTCACTAAATACAGATGTATACAGCTCCCGTAGATTTACATAATAACAATAGAGCTACAGAAATATACAGATCCCATAGAGTTACATGATAATATTCTGTTGCCTGCAGTCACCACTAGAGGGAGTTCACTACATACAAATATGCAACACTCCCATAAAGGTACATGATAACGTTCTGCTGCCTACAGCCACCACTAGGGGAGCACACTACATACAAATATATAAAGCTCACATAGCGTTACATGATAATATTCTGCTGCCTGCAGCCACCACTAGGGGGAGCTCACTACATACAGATATATACAGATCCTATAGAGTTACATCATAACATTCTGTTGCTTGCAGTCACCACTAGAGGGAGCTCACTACATACAAATAAACAACACTCTCATAAAGGTACATGATAACGTTCTGCTGCCTACAGCCACCACTAGGGGAGCTCACTACATACAGATATATACAGCTTCTATAGAGTTACATGATAACATTCTGCCACCTGCAGCCACCACTAGAAGGAGTTCACTACATACAGCTCCCATAGTGTTACATGATAACATTCTGCTGCCTGCAGTTACCTCTAGGGGGTTTTCACTACATACGGATATATCCAGCTCTCATATAGTTACATGATAAGATTCTGCTGCCTGCAGTCACCACTAGAGGGAGCTCACTACATATAGATATATACAGCTCCCATGGACTTACATGATAACAATCCAGCTACCTGCAGCCACCACTAGGGAAATCTCACTACATACTGATATATACAGCTCCCATAGAGTTAACTGATAACATTCTGATGCCTGCAGTCACCACTGTGGAGTTCTCACTACATACAGATATATACAGATCCCATAGAGTTGCATGATAACATTCTTTTACCTGCAGCAACCACTAGAAGGAGCTCACCACATACAGATATATACAGTTCCCATAGAGTTACATGATAACATTCTGCTGCCTGCAGCCACTACTAGGGGAGCTCACTACATACAGATATATCCATCTCCCATAGAAATACATGATAATATTCTGCTGTCTGCAGCCACTACTAGGGGCTTCTTACTACATACAGATATATACAGCTCCCATACGGTTTCATGATAACATTCTGTTGCCTGCAGCCACCACTAGATGGAGCTCACTACATTCAGATATATCCATCTCCCACAGAGTTACAGGATAATATGCTACTGTCTGCAGTAACCACTAGGAAGAGCTGACTATATACAGAGATTTACAGCCCCCATAGAGTTACATTATACGATTCTGATGCCTTAAGCCACCCCTAGGGGGTTCTCACTACATACAGATATATACAGCTCCCATAGAGTTACATGATAACAATCCAGCTACCTGCAACCACCACTAGGGAAATCTCACTACATACTGATATATACAGCTCCCAAAGAGTTAAATGATAACATTCTGATGCCTGCAGCCACCACTAGGGGGAGCTCACTACATACACATATATACAGCTCCCATACAGTTACATGGTAAGATTCTGCTGTCTGCAGCCACCACTAGGGCGAGCTCACTACATATAGCTATATACAGCTCCCATGGAGTTACATGGTAAGATTCTACTGCGTGCAGTCACCACTAGTGGGAGCTCACTAAATACAGATGTATACAGCTCCCGTAGAGTGACATGATAACAATCCAGCTACCTGCAATCACCACTAGGGAAATCTCACTATATACTGATATATACAGCTCCCATAGAGTTAAATGATAACATTCTTATGCCTGCAGCCACCACTAGTCGGAGCTCACTATATACAGATATATACAGCTTCTATAGAGTTACGTGATAAATTATTGCTGCCGTACTGATGGATTATACACCAGATTGGGAAAAGTATCGGGATTAGGTGACATCCCATTGTAAATATGTAGGTTGATATAGTATAATAATGTACCAGGGCTCTATAATTTACAGTTATGAGATCTCGTGGGTCCAGTCTATGGTGCATGGGTTTGTAAGATTGTGATAACGGTATGATGGTAGTCAGAGAGGACGCACACACCGACTCCGAGGTAAATCCCATAATAGGACTCATCTTTTAAAATTCTTTCTTTAATTAGTTATATATAGAAAATGCCGGGGGAGGGGGGGCGAGGGGGGGGGGCTGTCCATGATAGATGATAGATCTTTATAACCCGGGACTTCATGCATCATGAGACCTCACAGCCCATAGGGATGTTCAATAAAGCTAGAGAAGGACAATTTGTCATTTAATTTTTTTTATCTTTTACATAAACCTAAATTTTGATTAGAAAAAAAAAAAATTGCTGTTTGCAACCAGGATTTGTTACTTAGGAATTTAACTGGGGGCACCATATCAATTTTTACCTCAGGAAGCGGAAACAGCAAGAATTGTCCCTGGTCCCTACACAGATTGATACGGTCAGAGATTATTGGACACTAACAGGGCCACAGCACGCTGACAATGGGAATGATAACAGCCAGTTGTCAATTTCTTCATAAATTTTCAGGAGGCATAATGGAGGAACGGCCCAATGAAGAGTTCTAAGAATAGATGCTACAGAATTGTAAGATTGTGGAAAACACAAGTATTTACTAAAACAGACCTGTCAGGAGAGGGGACCGGTATTCTTTATTATGGTCTGCAGGGTGATAATGCTCTGCAGAGTGCTGTGTAGTACCGGTATCTGACCACTATATGATCACTGTATGGTCTGCAGGGTGATAATACTCTGCAGAGCGCTGTGTAGTACTGGTATCTGACCACTATATGATCACTGTATGGTCTGCAGGGTTATAATACTCTGCAGAGCACTGTGTAGTACTGGTATCTGACCACTATATGATCACTGTATGGTCTACAGGGTGATAATACTCTGCAGAGCTCTGTGTAGTACTGGTATCTGACCACTATATGATCACTGTATGGTCTGCAGGGTGATAATACTCTGCAGAGCGCTGTGTAGTACCGGTATCTGACCACTATATGATCACTGTATGGTCTGCAGGGTGATAAAACTCTGCAGGGCGCTGTGTAGTACTGGTATCTGACCACTATATGATCACTGAATAGTCTGCACGGTGATGATACTCTGCAGAGCGCTGTGTAGTACTGGTATCTGACCACTATATGATCACTGTATGGTCTGCAGGGTGATAATACTCTGCAGAGCGCTGTGTAGTACTGGTATCTGACCACTATATGATCACTGTATGGTCTGCAGGGTGATAATACTCTGCAGAGCGCTGTGTAGTACTGGTATCTGACCACTATATGATTACTGTATGGTCTGCAGGGTGATAATACTCTGCAGAGCGCTGTGTAGTACCGATATCTGACCACTATATGATCGCTGTATAGTCTGCAGTGTGATAATACTCTGCAGAGTGCTCTGTTGTACTGGTATCTGACCACTATGTGATCACTGTATGGTCTGTAGGGTGATAATACTCTGCAGCAGCGCTGTGTAGTACTGGTATCTGACCAATATATGATCACTGTATAGTCTGCAGGGTGATAATACTCTGCAGAGTGCTGTGTTGTACTGGTATCTGGCCACTATGTGATCACTGTATGGTCTGTAGGGTGATAATACTCTGCAGAGCGCTGTGTAGTACTGGTATCTGACCACTATGTGATCACTGTATAGTCTGCAGGGTGATAATACTCTGCAGAGCGCCGTGTAGTACTGGTATCTGACCACTATATGATCACTGTATGGCCTGCAGGGTGAGAATACTCTGCAGAGCGCTGTGTAGTACTGGTATCTGCCCACTATATGATCACTGTATGGTCTGCAGGGTGATAATACTCTGCAGAGCGCTGTGTAGTACCGGTATCTAACCACTATATGATCACTGTATAGTCTTCAGGGTGATAATACTCTGCAGAGCACTGTGTAGTACCGGTATCTGACCACTGTATGATCACTGTATAGTCTGCTGGGTGATAATACTCTGCAGAGCGCTGTGTAGTACTGGTATCTGACCACTATATGATCACTGTATAGTCTGCAGGGTGATAATATTCTGCAGAGCGCTGTTTAGTACTGGTATCTGACCACTATATGATCACTGTATGGTCTGCAGGGTGATAATACTCTGCAGAGCGCTGTGTAGTACTGGTATCTGACCACTATATGGTCTGTAGGGTGATAATACTCTGCAGAGCTCTGTGTAGTACTGGTATCTGACCACTATATGATCACTGTATGGTCTGCAGGCTGATAATACTCTGCAGAACGCTGTGTAGTACTGGTATCTGACCACTATATGATCACTGTATAGTCTGCAGGGGGATAATACTCTGCAGCGCGCCGTGTAGTACTGGTATCTGACCACTATATGATCACTGTATAGTCTACAGTGTGATAATACTCTGCAGAGCGCTGTGTAGTACTGGTATCTGACCACTATATGATCACTGTATAGTCTGCAGGGTGATAATACTCTGCAGTGCGCTGTGTAGTACTGGTATCTGACCACTATATAATCACTTTATAGTCTGCAGGGTGATAATACTCTGCAGTGCGCTGTGTATTACTGGTATCTGACCACTATATGATCACTGTATACTCTGCAGAGTGCTGTGTAGTACCGGTATCTGACCCCTATATGATCACTGTATAGTCTGCAGGGTGATAATACTCAGCAGAGCACTGTGTAGTACTGGTATCTGACCACTATATGAACACTGTATAGTCTGCAGGGTGATAATACTCTGCAGAGCACTGTGTAGTACTGTTATCCGACCACTATATAATCACTGTATAGTCTGCAGGGTGATAATAATCTGCAGAGCGCTGTGTAGTACTGGTATCTGACCACTATATGATCACTGTATAGTCTGCAGGGTGATAATACTCTGCAGAGCGCTGTGTAGTACTGGTATCCGACCACTATATAATCACTGTATGGTCTGCAGGGTGATAATACTCTGCAGAGCACTGTGTAGTACTCGTATCTGACCACTATATGATCACTATATAGTCTGCAGGGTGATAATATTCTGCAGAACGCTGTGTAGTACTGATATCTGACCACTATATAATCACTGTATAGTCTGCAGGGTGATAATACTCTGCAGAGCGCTGTGTAGTACTGGTATCTGACCACTATATGATCACTGTATGGTCTGCTGGGTGATAATATTCTGCAGAGTGCTGTGTAGTACTGGTATCTGACCACTATATGATCAGTGTATAGTCTGCAGGGTGATAATACTCTGCAGAGCGCTGTGTAGTACTGGTATCTGACCACTATATTAACACTGTATAGCCTGCAGGGTGATAATACTCTGCAGAGCGCTGTGTAGTACTGGTATCTGACCACTATATGATCAACGTATGTTCTGCAGGGTGATAATACTCTGCAGAGCGCTGTGTAGTACCGGTATCTGACCACTATATGATCACTATATGGTCTGCAGGGTGATAATACTCTGCAGAGCGCTGTGTAGTACCGGTATCTGACCACTATATGATCACTGTATGGTCTGCAGGGTAATAATATTCTGCAGAGCGCTGTGTAGTACTGGTATCTGACCAATATATGATCACTGTATAGTCTGCAGGGTGATAATACTCTGCAGAGTGCTGTGTTGTACTGGTATCTGACCACTATGTGATCACTGTATGGTCTGTAGGGTGATAATACTCTGCAGAGCGCTGTGTAGTACTGGTATCTGACCACTATGTGATCACTGTATAGTCTGCAGGGTGATAATACTCTGCAGAGTGCTGTGTAGTACTGGTATCTGACCACTATATGATCACTGTATGGTCTGCAGGGTGATAATACTCTGCAGAGCACTGTGTAGTACTCGTATCTGACCACTATATGATCACTATATAGTCTGCAGGGTGATAATATTCTGCAGAACGCTGTGTAGTACTGGTATCTGACCACTATATGATCACTGTATAGTCTGCAGGGTGATAATACTCTGCAGAGCGCTGTGTAGTACTGGTATCTGACCACTATATGATCACTGTATGGTCTGCTGGGTGATAATACTCTGCAGAGTGCTGTGTAGTACTGGTATCTGACCACTATATGATCAGTGTATAGTCTGCAGGGTGATAATACTCTGCAGAGCGCAGTGTAGTACTGGTATCTGACCACTATATTAACACTGTATAGTCTGCAGGGTGATAATACTCTGCAGAGCGCTGTGTAGTACTGGTATCTGACCACTATATGATCAACGTATGTTCTGCAGGGTGATAATACTCTGCAGAGTGCTGTGTAGTACTGGTATCTGACCACTATATGATCACTGTATGGTCTGTAGCGTGATAATACTCTGCAGAGCGCTGTGTAGTACTGGTATCTGACCACTATATGATCACTGTATGGTCTGCAGGGTGATAATACTCTGCAGAGCGCTGTGTAGTACTGGTATCTGACCACTATATGATCACTGTATGGTCTGCAGGGTGATAATACTCTGCAGAGCGCTGTGTAGTACTGGTATCTGACCACTATATGATCACTGTATGGTCTGCAGGGTTATAATACTCTGCAGAGAACTGTGTAGTACTGGTATCTGACCACTATATGATCACTGTATGGTCTGCAGGGTGATAATACTCTGCAGGGCGCTGTGTAGTACTGGTATCTGACCACTATACGATCACTGAATAGTCTGCACGGTGATGATACTCTGCAGAGCGCTGTGTAGTACTGGTATCTGACCACTATATGATCACTGTATGGTCTGCAGGGTGATAATACTCTGCAGAGCGCTGTGTAGTACTGGTATCTGACCACTATATGATCACTGTATGGTCTGCAGGGTGATAATACTCTGCAGAGCGCTGTGTAGTACTGGTATCTGACCACTATATGATCACTGTATGGTCTGCAGGGTTATAATACTCTGCAGAGAACTGTGTAGTACTGGTATCTGACCACTATATGATCACTGTATGGTCTGCAGGGTGATAATACTCTGCAGGGCGCTGTGTAGTACTGGTATCTGACCACTATACGATCACTGAATAGTCTGCACGGTGATGATACTCTGCAGAGCGCTGTGTAGTACTGGTATCTGACCACTATATGATCACTGTATGGTCTGCAGGGTGATAATACTCTGCAGAGCGCTGTGTAGTACTGGTATCTGACCACTATATGATCACTGTATGGTCTACAGGGGGATAATACTCTGCAGAGCGCTGTGTAGTACTGGTATCTGACCACTATATGATCACTGTATGGTCTGCAGGGTGATAATACCCTGCAGAGAGCTGTGTAGTACCGATATCTGACCACTATATTATCGCTGTATAGTCTGCAGTGTGATAATACTCTGCATAGCGCTGTGTAGTACTGGTATCTGACCACTATATGATCACTATATGGTCTGCAGAGTGATAATACTCTGCAGAGCGCTGTGTAGTACTGGTATCTGACCACTATATGATCGCTCTATAGTCTGCAGGGTGATAATACTCTGCAGAGTGCTGTGTTGTACTGGTATCTGACCACTATGTGATCACTGTATGGTCTGTAGGGTGATAATACTCTGCAGAGCGCTGTGTAGTACTGGTATCTGACCAATATATGATCACTGTATAGTCTGCAGGGTGATAATACTCTGCAGAGTGCTGTGTTGTACTGGTATCTGACCACTATGTGATCACTGTATGGCCTGTAGGGTGATAATACTCTGCAGAGCGCCGTGTAGTACTGGTATCTGCCCACTATATGATCACTGTATAGTCTGCAGGGTGATAATACTCTGCAGAGAGCTGTGTAGTACTGGTATCTGACCACTATACGATCACTGAATAGTCTGCACGGTGATGATACTCTGCAGAGCGCTGTGTAGTACTGGTATCTGACCACTATATGATCACTGTATGGTCTGCAGGGTGATAATACTCTGCAGAGCGCTGTGTAGTACTGGTATCTGACCACTATATGGTCTGCAGGGTGATAATACTCTGCAGAGCGCTGTGTAGTATTGGTATCTGACCACTATATGATCACTGTATGGTCTACAGGGTGATAATACTCTGCAGAGCGCTGTGTAGTACTGGTATCTGACCACTATATGATTACTGTATGGTCTGCAGGGTGATAATACTCTGCAGAGCGCTGTGTATACCTGGTATCTGACCACTATATGATCACTGTATAGTCTACAGTGTGATAATACTCTGCAGAGCGCTGTGTAGTACTGGTATCTGACCACTATATGATCACTGTATGGTCTGCAAGGTGATAATACTCTGCAGCAAGCTGTGTAGTACCGGTATCTGACCACTATATGATCACTATATAGTCTGCAGGGTGATAATACTCTGCAGAGCGCTGTGTAGTACCGGTATCTGACCACTATATGATCACTATATAGTCTGCAGGGTGATAATACTCTGCAGAGCGCTGTGTAGTACTGGTATCTGACCACTATATGATTACTGTATGGTCTACAGGGTGATAATACTCTGCAGCACGCTGTGTAGTACTGGTATCTGACCACTATATGATCACTGTATAGTCTGCAGGGTGATAATATTCTGCAGAGGGCTGTGTAGTACCGATATCTGACCACTATATGATCACTGTATGGTCTGCAGCGTGATAATACTCTGTAGAGCGCTGTGTAGTACCGGTATCTGACCACTATATGATCACTATATAATCTGCAGTGTGATAATACTCTGCAGAGTGCTGTGTAGTACCGATATCTGACCACTATATGATCACTGTATGGTCTGCAGGGTTATAATACTCTGCAGAGCGCTGTGTAGTACTGGTATCAGACCACTATATGATCACTGTATAGTCTTCAGGGTGATAATGCTCTGCAGAGCACTGTGTAGCACTGGTATCTGACCACTATATGATCACTGTATGGTCTGCAGCGTGATAATACTCTGCAGAGTGCTGTGTAGTACCGATATCTGACCACTATATGATCACTGTATGGTCTGCAGGGTTATAATACTCTGCAGAGCGCTGTGTAGTACTGGTATCAGACCACTATATGATCACTGTATAGTCTTCAGGGTGATAATGCTCTGCAGAGCACTGTGTAGCACTGGTATCTGACCCCTATATGATCACTGTATGGTCTGCAGGGTGGTGATACTCTGCAGAGCGCTGTGTAGTACTGGTATCAGACCACTATATGATCACTGTATAGTCTTCAGGGTGATAATGCTCTGCAGAGCACTGTGTAGCACTGGTATCTGACCACTATATGATCACTGTATGGTCTGCAGCGTGATAATACTCTGCAGCGCGCTGTGTAGTACCGGTATCTGACCACTATATGATCACTATATAGTCTGCAGGGTGATAATACTCTGCAGAGTGCTGTGTAGTACTGGTATTTGACCACTATATGATCACTGTATGGTCTGCAGGGTGATAATACTCTGCAGCGCGCCGTGTAGTACTGGTATCTGACCACTATATGATCACTGTATGGTCTGCAGGGTGATAATACTCTGCATAGTGCTGTGTAGTACTGGTATCTGACCACTATATGATCACTGTATGGTCTGCAGGGTGAGAATACTCTGCAGAGCGCTGTGTAGTACTGGTATCTGACCACTATATGATGACTGTATGGTCTGCAGGGTGATAATACTCTGCAGAGCGCTGTGTAGTACCGGTATCTGACCACTATATGATCAATGTATGGTCTGCAGGGGGATAATACTCTGCAGAGCGCTGTGTAGTACCGGTATCTGACCACTATATGATCACTGTATGGTCTGCAGGGTGATAATACTCTGCAGAGCGCTGTGAAGTACCGGTATCTGACCACTATATGATCACTGTATAGTCTGCAGGGTGATAATACTCTGCAGAGCGCTGTGAAGTACCGGTATCTGACCACTATATGATCACTGTATACTCTGCAGAGTGCTGTGTAGTACCGGTATCTGACCACTATATCATCAATGTATGGTCTGCAGGGTAATAATACTCTGCAGAGCGCTGTGTAGTACTGGTATCAGACCACTATATGATCACTGTGTAGTACCCTTGTCTGACCACTATATGATCACTGTGTAGTACCAGTGACTGACCATTGTATGGTCACTGCATGGCGCTATTACTGGTTACATTGGTTGATGTTTCGGGGTGTTGCGCAGGTACCTGATCACATCATTCGGTGTTTCCATGTTACACCTTTATTTTCCTTCTTGTCCTGATTATGGGGTTTACATATTTAAGGGAGTGACAAGGGGCACGACCAATTAAGGAATAATTTGCGGCAGCGTGAGTTGCGCTCCACTTTTTTCTGCGATAAGGGGCGATATTGTATGTGATCTGCTGGGCTCTGTGTGCCAGGGCTGCGTTATAGTCCCAGTCCGGCTCTGCTTACAGGGCGAGCTGTGTGGTAGAGGCTGTGGAGGCTGCAGACAAGACGGCGCAGCCCGACTTGGTGAAATCTACCTCGGAGCTTGAGATCCTCGACCCCAGTTTGAAGGTCTTCACTAAGAAATAAAGAAAGTGATTGATTGAACCGCTGTATCCGTGTTATCCCCTGGGAGCCCCCGCTACGGGCTCGTGGGGCGCTGTGTTTAGTGGGAGCACCTTTTCTCCTGCTGTTCTCAGCACCACTTGGGTGTCTGACCTTGTTGTCTTCTCTCCGGGGCAGGCGTCCTTCCAGCAGGGGGCGTTGTTGCGGACCATGTGTGGCTGAGGACACCGCGGTCACGCAGGATAATAGAGTTAGAGTTGTGACAGGGTCGGGGATAAGTGGATTACACACTGATGCACTCGGAGCGCAGACCACAGAACATTTCTATCTACACACGTCTGACACAGATTGATGAGTCCCAGAACAGAGGACGCGGCTCATGACCACTCTCCCGGATCATCGCCGCCCCATCTGCGTCCAGGCACCCGGGCGACACATCCATTTACTGGAACATCATCTCCATATGTCATCACCTATTGTTACACAGAGGACAAGTCGTCCTGCAAAGTATCTGGCTAGATCAAACCTTGCCGGGTATACAATGACCCCTGCAGAAGTCAACTCCGCCCACTGAGGGGTGACACAGGACAGAGAAAGCTATGAGACATGGAATCAGCTCCTCCCACTGCGGGGTGACACAGGACAGACGAAGCTACGAGACAAGGAATCAGCTCCTCCCACTGAGTGGTGACAGGACAGAGGAAGCTACGAGACCTGGAATCAACTCCTCCCACTGCGGGGTGACAGGACAGAGTGAGCTACGAGACATGGAATCAGCTCCTCCCACTGCGGGGTGACACAGGACAGACGAAGCTACGAGACATGGAATCAGCTCATCCCACTGTGGGGTGACACAGGACAGAGAGAGCTATGAGCTATGAACAAGTTGTGGACTTGAGATTACATGTGGGAGGTATCAGGGTGTAAGGGGGGTCTAACACTGCACTTCCCCTGATGTAAAAGAACTGAGTCTATGCTTTTTATTAAAGGAATGTGTCGCGAATTAAATCTTTTTTTTAAGTAAGTTACTCATTTCTATTATATTTTTACGTTTTTTGCTGTATTTTGTTTTTTTCTTCCACATGGTGGAAAGTATTAACAATGAAATAATAATTTGTCATGGTTTTCTATGTTGGCCACCAGAGGGAGCACTTCCCAGAATTACAGCAAGGTGAATAAGGCAAAGCAACCTGACTCACAGCTGCAGTAAATCTCACTCCCCCCTCCTACAAGCCAGGAAAAGGTGTCTTCAAATTGCTAAGCAGTGTCCGGCTGCCATTTTGGGAGTGATTGTACAAATGGCAGCTGGTAGACGGTATAGGACACACCAAAAGGCTAAGGCTCTGTTCACACGCTTACTAAACAAAGGGAAAACAGCTCCTGATTTTCAGCCATTTTTTAATCAAACTCGCGTTTTTGGCTGCGTATTTTACGGCCGTTTTTGGAGCTGTTTTTCTATAGAGTCAATGAAAAACTGCTCCAAAAACTTCCTAAGAATTGATATGCACTTCTTTTTGGCGGGCGTCTTTTTACGTGCCATTTTTGGAAAACGATCACGTAAAAAACCGCCACGTCGGAACAGAACGGCGTATTTCCTATTGAAACCTATGGGCAGATGTTTGGAGGCGTTCTGCTTCCGATTTTTCAGCCGTTTTTCTTGACGTTTACGGCCTGAAAACAGCTGAAAACACTGCGTGTGAACGTACCCTTAGAATGATGAAAGTGAAGTGAATGACTTTTCTGCATATAGTGAGAGATGAAATTACGGCACTCACCCGTTTGCTTTAATGTGGCATCAAGCAAAAAACGTAGCAGATTGCAGGTTACAAGGCAGGACATAGCAGATTGCAGGTTACAAGGCAGGACATAGCAGATTGCAGGTTACAAAGCAGGACATAGCAGATTGCAGGTTACAAGGCAGGACATAGCATAGCATAGCATAGCATAGGCCTTCCGGGGGTCACTAGAGAAGGGGTCTGTGAGAGAGAGAGGGACAGACAGATAGAGACACACACACCCCTTACCTGCAGTGCAGCCGGTCTTCATAATGGCGCCTGCTATCTCCCTACAAACCGGCTTCTCTGCTGTGTGACTCTGACTTGCGGCTGCGCGGTACAGAGGCAGATGGCAGAGGTAATGGACGGCTCCCGTTCATTGTGTCCTATGCCCTGTAGCTGCTGTATTCCATCTGTGTGCGTGTCGTTAAGATGAAATAAAACATGGCAGCCCCCCAGTACAGTAAGAAAGCGTCAATGAAAAGAACTTTGTGTGTGAAAAATTATATAAATCAAATATATTTTATTAAATAAAAACACATAAATTAATAAATAAAAAAAATCATGACACTGTCCATTCCATTGTCTCTTTGTTTTGCCTTCTATGTATTGCATGTGTATCTGCTGTAATAATGGACTTTGGCCACTAGATGGCTCCATACTTGCAGGAAGAAATAGAAAGCAGAAAGTGACGTACAGCGGGACTGGAGACGGACTCTGAGGGGCCGCTGAGTGTGTGAGGGAGGAGCCCAAACACTGACACCATGGAATAAGCGGGAGCTGCAATATACACACACGAGGAGAGGGCTGGAGTGAGGGAGGAGCCCAAACACTGACACCATGGAATAAGCGGGAGCTGCAATATACACACGTGGCTAGGGCTGGAGTGAGGGAGGAGGCCAGACACTGACACTATGGAGTAAGCAGGGAGCTGCAATATACACACCTGGTGAGGGCTGGAGTGAGGGAGGAGGCCAGACACTGACACTATGGAGTAAGCGGGGGAGCTGCAATATACACACGTGGCGAGGGCTGGAGTGAGGGTGGAGGCCAAACATGGAATAAGCGGGGAGCTGCAATATACACACGTGGCGAGGGCTGGAGTGAGGGAGGAGGCCAGACACTGACACCATGGAATAAGCGGGGAGCTGCAATATACACACGTGGTGAGGGCTGGAGTGAGGGAGGAGGCCAGACACTGACACCATGGAATAAGCGGGGGAGCTGCAATGTACACACGTGGCGAGGGCTGGAGTGAGGGAGGAGGCCAAACACTGACACCATGGAGTAAGCGGGGGAGCTGCAATATACACACGTGGTGAGGGCTGGAGTGAGGGAGGAGGCCAAACACTGACACCATGGAGTAAGCGGGGGAGCTGCAATATACACACGTGGCGAGGGCTGGAGTGAGGGAGGAGGCCAAACTCTGACACCATGGAGTAAGCGGGGGAGCTGCAATATACACACGTGGCGAGGGCTGGAGTGAGCGAGGAGGCCAAACACTGACACCATGGAGTAAGCAGGGGAGCTGCAATATACACAAGTGAGGGCTGGAGTGAGGGAGGAGGCCAAACACTGACACCAAGGAGTAAGCGGAGGAGCTGCAATATACACACGTGGCGATGGCTGGAGTGAGGGAGGAGGCCAAACACTGATACCATGGAGTAAGCGGGGGAGCTGCAATATACACACGTGGTGAGGGCTGGAGTGAGGGAGGAGGCCAAACACTGATACCATGGAGTAAGCGGAGGAGCTGCAATATACACACCTGGTGAGGGCTGGAGTGAGGGAGGAGGCCAAACACTGACACCATGAAGTAAGCGGGGGAGCTGCAATATACACACGTGGCGAGAGCTGGAGTGAGAGACCTGAAAACCCTGTGTACTGAGTGGTGCGGTACCACTAGGTCCGAGTGCTGACATGGAGATTTAAGACAGTTTATGGAATTTATGGAGCCGGGGCAGTAAAGACTTGTCCTCCCCTTTTGATAGCCAAAGACTGTTCTCCTGAGGACACGAGTAAAGCAAATGACCACAATAGATGGCACCTGGATCACATATAAGGGTGTGTGTGCAGCGCTACGCTATGCCAGGCGGGGCGGGAACCACCAAGGACTGTAAATACTCGGATTGCTTAGCTGCGGAGTACTGCTCGAACTGTATGCCAAGCGGGGCGGGAGCCGCAGACTCGGGCTCGAACTGTGAGCCAAGCAGGGCGGGAGCCGCGGAGTACTGCTTGAACTGTATGCCACTGAATAGGCCTAAGTGCTAATTGCCAAGCAGGGCGGGAACCGCAGAATAGGCCTAAGTGCTGTATTGCCAAGCGGCGCGGGAGCCACTGAATAGGCCTAAGTGTTGGATTGCCAAGCGGAGCGGGAGCCGCTGAATAGGCCTAAGTGCTGATTGCCAAGTGGGGCGGGAGCCGCTGAATAGGCCTAGATGCTGATTGCCAAGTGGGGCGGGAGCCGCTGTATAGGCCTAAATGCTGATTGCCAAGTGGGGCGGCAGCCGCTGAATAGGCCTAAATGCTGATTGCCAAGTGGGGCGGGAGCCGCTGAATAGGCCTAAGTGCTGTTTGCCAAGTGGGGCGAGAGCCGCTGAATAGGCCACAGTGCTGGATTGCCAAGCAGGGTGGGAGCCGCTGAATAGGCCACAGCGCTCTATTGCCAAGCGGGGCGGGAGCCGCTGAATAGGCCTCAGTGCTGATTGCCAAGCAGGGTGGGAGCCACTGAATAGGCCTCAGTGCTGGATTGCCAAGCGGGGCGGGATCCGAGGAACAGGCCTAAGTGCTGGATCGCCAAGCAGGGCGGGAGCCGCAGAATAGGCCTAAGTGCTGGATTGCCAAGCGGGGCAGTAGCCGCAGAATAGGCCTCAGTGCTGATTGCCAAGCGGCGCGGGAGCCACTGAATAGGCCTAAGTGCTAATTGCCAAGTGGGGCGGGAGCTGCTGAATAGGCCTAAGTGTTGGATTGCCAAGCGGAGCGGGAGCCGCTGAATAGGCCTAAGTGCTGATTGCCAAGTGGGGCGGGAGCCGCTGAATAGGCCTAAATGCTGATTGCCAAGTGGGGCGGGAGCCGCTGAATAGGCCTAAATGCTGATTGCCAAGTGGAGCGGGAGCCGCTGAATAGGCCTAAGTGCTGTTTGCCAAGTGGCGCGGGAGCCGCTGAATAGGCCAAAGTGCTGGATTGCCAAGCGGGGCAGGAGCCGCTGAAGAGGCCTCAGTGCTGATTGCCAAGCGGGGCGGGAGCCACTGAATAGGCCTAAGTGCTGGATTGCCAAGTGGGGCGGGAGCCACTGAATAGGCCTAAGTGCTGGTTTGCCAAGCGGGGCGGGAGCCACTGAATAGGTCTAAGTGCTGGATTGCCAAGTAGGGCGGGAGCTGCTGAATAGGCCTCAGTGCTGATTGCCAAGTGGGGCGGGAGCCACTGAATAGGCCAAAGTGCTGGATTGCAAAGCGGGGCGGGAGTCGCTGAATAGGTCTAAGTGCTGGATTTTCCAAGCGGGGTGGAAGCCGCTGAATAGCCCAAAGTGCTGGATTGCCAAGCGGGGCAGGAGCCGCTTTATAGGCCTAAGAGCTGGATTGCCAAGCGGGGCGAGAGCCGCTGAATAGGCCTAAGTGCTGATTGCCAAGTGGGGCGGGAGCCGCTGAATAGGCCTAAGTGCTGTTTGCCAAGTGGGGCGGGAGCCGCTGAATAGGCCTAAGTGCTGATTGCCAAGCAGGGTGGGAGCCGCTGACTAGGCCTGTGCTGGATTGCCAAGCGGGGCGGGAGCCACTGAATAGGTCTAAGTGCTGGATTGCCAAGCGGGGTGAAAGCCACTGAATAGCCCAAAGTACTGGATTGCCAAGCGGGGCAGGAGCCGCTGAAAAGGCGTCAGTGCTGGATTGCCAGACTGGGCGGGAGGCTCTAAATAGGCCTAAGTGCTGGATTGCCAAACGGCGCAGGAACTGCTGAATAGGCCTAAATGCTGATTGCCAAGCAGTGCGGGAGCCACTGAATAGGCCAAAGTGCAGGATTACCAAGCAGGGCGGGAGCCGCTGAATAGCACAAAGTGCTGGATTGCCAAACAGGGCAGGAGCCGCTGAATAGGCCTCAGTACAGGATTGCCAAGCGGGGCGGGAGCAGTCAAGGGCTCGTAATGACCAGGTTGTCATAATCACCATCAGCCAATGTAGATAGTTGCATTTATTAAGAGACTGTGTTATTGCATGTGTAATGTTTAAGAATTCTGCCTCTCAAAGAGAGTTTATCTCCAGTAAAGTATGAACATTTATTCAACTGTGTCTGCAACAGTCTTGTACCTGTATAAATGGGGCCTGAAATTTCTCCTGGTGTGGAATATTTAGTTGCAAACCAGACTTGATAAATTAATCACGTGCGGCTGCGGTCCCGTCCCCCCCATGCACCCTCTAACAAGGAGATTAGGGCAGAGATGTATGGAAAGGACATGAGATTACATGTGAAGGGTATCAGGAGATTAGGGTGGAGATGTATGGAGGGGACAGGTTGTGGACAGGAGATAACATGTGGGAGGTATCAGGAGATTAGGGTAGAGATGTATGGAGGGGACAGGTTGTGGACAGGAGATTACATGTGAGGAGGTATCAGGAGATTAGGGTAGAGATGTATGGAGGGGACATGTTGTGGAAAGGAGATTACATGTGGGGGGTATCAGGAGATTAGGGTAGAGCTGTATGGAGGGGATAGGTTGTGGACAGGAGATTACAAGTGGGGGGTATCAGGAGATTAGGGTAGAGATCTATGGAGGGGACAGGTTGTGGACAGGAGACAACATGTAAGAAGGTATCAGGAGATTAGGGTAGAGATGTATGGAGGGGACAGGTTGTGGACAGGAGACAACATGCAAGAAGGTATCAGGAGATTAGGGTAGAGAAGGGTATCAGGAGATTAGGGTGGAGATGTATGGAGGGGACAGGTTGTGGACAGGAGATAACATGTGGGAGGTATCAGGAGATTAGGGTAGAGATGTATGGAGGGGACAGGTTGTGGACAGGAGATTACATGTGAGGAGGTATCAGGAGATTAGGGTAGAGATGTATGGAGGGGACATGTTGTAGAAAGGAGATTACATGTGGGGGGTATCAGGAGATTAGGGTAGAGCTGTATGGAGGGGATAGGTTGTGGACAGGAGATTACAAGTGGGGGTATCAGGAGATTAGGGTAGAGATGTATGGAGGGGACAGGTTGTGGACAGGAGACAACATGTGGGATGTATCAGGAGATTAGGGTAGAGATGTATGGAGGGGACAGGTTGTGGACAGGAGACAACATGCAAGAAGGTATCAGGAGATTAGGGTAGAGATGTATGGAGGGGACAGGTTGTGGACAGGAGATTACATGTGGGATGTATCAGGAGATTAGGGTAGAGATGTATGGAGGGGACAGGTTGTGGACAGGAGACAACATGCAAGAAGGTATCAGGAGATTAGGGTAGAGATGTATGGAGGGGACAGGTTGTGGACAGGAGATTAAATGTCAGGAGGTATCAGGAGATTAGGGTAGAGATGTATGAAGATGACAGGTTGTGGACAGGAGATTACATGTAAAGGGTATCAGGAGATTAGGGTAGAGATGTATGGAAAGAACAGGTTGTGGACAGAAGATTACATGTGAGGAGGTATCAGGAGATTAGGGCAGAGATGTATGGAGGGGACAGGTTGTGGACAGAAGATTACATGTTCTGAGGTATCAGGAGATTAGGGCAGAGATGTATGGAGGGGACAGGTTGTGGACAGGAGATTACATGTGGGAGGTATCAGGAGATTAGGGTAGAGATGTATGGAGGGGATAGGTTGTGGACAGGAGATTACATGTGGGATGTATCAGGAGATTAGGGTAGAGATGTATGGAGGGGACAGGTTGTGGACAGGAGATTACATGTCAGGCGGTATCAGGAGATTAGGGTAGAGATGTATGGAGGGGACAGGTTGTGGACAGGAGACAACATGTAAGAAGGTATCAGGAGATTAGGGTAGAGATGTATGGAGGGGACAGGTTGTGGACAGGAGATTAAATGTCAGGAGGAATCAGGAGATTAGGGTAGAGATGTATGAAGATGACAGGTTGTGGACAGGAGATTACATGTGAAGGGTATCAGGAGATTAGGGTAGAGATGTATGGAGAGGACAGGTTGTAGACAGGAGATTACATGTGAGGAGGTATCAGGAGATTAGGGTAGAGATGTATGGAGGGGACAGGTTGTGGACAGGAGATTACATGTCAGGAGGTATCAGGAGATTAGGGTAGAGATGTATGAAGATGACAGGTTGTGGACAGGAGATTACATGTAAAGGGTATCAGGAGATTAGGGTAGAGATGTATGGAAAGAACAGGTTGTGGACAGGAGATTACATGTGAAGGGTATCAGGAGATTAGGGTAGAGATGTATGGAGGGGACAGGTTGTGGACAGGAGATTACATGTGGGAAGGTATCAGGAGATTAGGGTAGAGATGTATGGAGGGGACAGGTTGTAGACAGGAGATTACATGTGAGGAGGTATCAGGAGATTAGGGTAGAGATGTATGGAGGGGACAGGTTGTGGACAGGAGATTACATGTCAGGAGGTATCAGGAGATTAGGGTAGAGATGTATGAAGATGACAGGTTGTGGACAGGAGATTACATGTGAGGCGGTATCAGGAGATTAGTGTACAGATGTATGGAGGGGACAGGTTGTGGACAGGAGATTACATGTGAGGAGGTATCAGGAGATTAGTGTAGAGATGTATGGAGGGGACAGGTTGTGGACTGGAGATTACATGTGGGAGGCATCAGGAGATTAGGGTAGAGATGTATGGAGGGGATAGGTTGTGGACAGGAGATTACAAGTGGGGGGTATCAGGAGATTCGGGTAGAGATGTATGGAGGGGACAGGTTGTGGACAGGAGATTACATGTGGGATGTATCAGGAGATTAGGGTAGAGATGTATGGAGGGGATAGGTTGTGGACAGGAGACAACATGCAAGAAGGTATCAGGAGATTACATGTGAGGAGGTATCAGGAGATTAGGGTAGAGATGTATAGAGGGGACAGGTTGTGGACAGGAGATTAAATGTCAGGAGGTATCAGGAGATTAGGGTAGAGATGTATGAAGATGACAGGTTGTGGACAGGAGATTACATGTAAAGGGTATCAGGAGATTAGTGTAGAGATGTATGGAAAGAACAGGTTGTGGACAGGAGATTACATGTGAAGGGTATCAGGAGATTAGGGTAGAGATGTATGGAGGGGACAGGTTGTGGACAGGAGATTACATGTGTGGAGGTATCAGGAGATTAGGGTAGAGATGTATGGAGGGGACAGGTTGTGGACAGGAGATTACATGTGGGGAGGTATCAGGAGATTAGGGTAGAGATGTATGGAGGGGACAGGTTGTGGACAGGAGATTACATGTGAGAAGGTATCAGGAGATTAGGGCAGAGATGTATGGAGGGGACAGGTTGTGGACAGAAGATTACATGTGAGGAGGTATCAGGAGATTAGGGCAGAGATGTATGGAGAGGAGAGGTTGTGGACAGGAGATTACATGTGAGGAGGTATCAGGAGATTAGGGTAGAGATGTATGGAGGGGACAGGTTGTGGACAGAAGATTACATGTGAGGAGGTATCAGGAGATTAGGGCAGAGATGTATGGAGAGGAGAGGTTGTGGACAGGAGATTACATGTGAGGAGGTATCAGGAGATTAGGGTAGAGATGTATGGAGAGGACAAGTTGTGGACAGGAGATTACATGTGGGTTGGTATCAGGAGATTAGGGTAGAGATGTATGGAGAGGACAGGAGATTACATGTGGGGGTATCAGGAGATTAGGGTAGAGATGTATGGAGGGGAAAGGTTGTGGACAGGAGATTACATGTGGGGAGGTATCAGGAGATTAGGGTAGAGATGTATGGAGAGGACATGTTGTGGACAGGAGATTACATGTGGGAGGTATCAGGAGATTAGGGTAGAGATGTATGGAGAGGACAGGTTGTGGACAGGAGATTACATGTGAGGAGGTATCAGGAGATTAGGGTAGAGATGTATGGAGGGGACAGGTTGTGGACAGGAGATTACATGTGGGGGGGGGATATCAGGAGATTAGGGTAGAGATGTATGGAGGGGACAGGTTGTGGACAGGAGACATGTGGGGGTATCAGGAGATTAGGGTAGAGATGTATGGAGGGGACAGTCTGTGGACAGGAGATTACATGTGGGGTGTATCAGGAGATTAGGGTAGATATGTATGGAGAGGACAGGTTGTGGACAGGAGATTACATGTGGGAAGGTATCAGGAGATTAGGGAAGAGATGTATGGAGAGGACAGGTTGTCGACAGGAGATTACATGTGAGGAGGTATCAGGAGATTAGTGTAGAGATGTATGGAGGGGACAGGTTGTGGACAGGAGATTACATGAAGGAGGAGCACAGAGTAATGTAGAAGGCAGAGGACAGGTCTAGAAGAAGGAGAATAGAATAATGTAGAAGGCGGAGGACAGGTCTAGAAGGAGGAGCACAGGGTAATGTAGAAGGCGGAGGACAAGTCTAAAAGGAGGAGCACAAAGTAATGTAGAAGGGGAAGGACAGGTCTAGGAGGAGGAGCACAGAGTAATATAGAAGGCGGAGGACAGGTCTAGAAGGAGGAGCACAGAGTAATGTAGAAGGTGAAGGACAGGTCTAGGAGGAGGAGCACAGAGTAATATAGAAGGCGGAGGACAGGTCTAGGAGGAGGAGCACAGAGTAATGTAGAAGGTGAAGGACAGGTCTAGGAGGAGGAGCACAGAGTAATGTAGAAGGCGAAGGACAGGTCTAGGAGGAGGAGCAGAGAGTAATATAGAAGGCGGAGGACAGGTCTAGAAGGAGGAGCACAGAGTAATTTAGAAGGTGAAGGACAGGTCTAGAAGGAGGAGCACAGAGTAATGTAGAAGGTGAAGGACAGGTCTAGGAGGAGGAGCACAGAGTAATATAGAAGGCAGAGGACAGGTCTTGAAGGAGGAGCACATAGTGATGTAGAAGGCGGAGGACAGGTCTAGAAGGAGGAGGACAGAGTAATGTAGAAGGCGAAGAACAGGTCTAGAAGGAGGAGCACAGAGTAATGTAGAAGGCGGAGGACAGGTCTAGAAGGAGGAGTACAGAGTATTATAGAAGGCGATATACAGGTCTAGAAGGAGGAGCACAGAGTAATATAGAAGGTGAAGGACAGATCTAGGAGGAGGAGCACATAGTAATGTAGAAGGCGGAGGACAGGTCTAGAAGGAGGAGCACAGAGTAATATAGAAGGCAGAGGACTGGTCTTGAAGGAGGAGCACAGAGTAATGTAGAAGGTGAAGGACAGATCTAGGAGGAGGAGCACGTAGTAATGTAGAAGGCGGAGGACAGGTCTAGAAGTAGGAGCACAGAGTAATGTAGAAGGCGAAGGACAGGTCTAGAAGGAGGAGCACAGAGTAATGTAGAAGGCGGAGGACAGGTCTAGATGGAGGAGCACAGAGTAATCTAGAAGGCGGAGGACAGGTCTAGAAGGAGGAGCACAGAGTAATGTAGAAGGCGGAGGACAGATCTAGATGGAGGAGCAAAGTGTAATGTAGAAGGCAGAGGACAGGTCTAGAAGGAGGAGCACAGAGTAATGTAGAAGGTGAAGGACAGGTCTAGAAGGAGGAGCACAGAGTAATATTGAAGGGAGAGGACTGGTCTTGAAGGAGGAGCACAAAGTAATGTAGAAGGTGAAGGACAGGTCTAGGAGGAGGAGCACAGAGTAATATAGAAGGCAGAGGACAGGTCTTGGAGGAGGAGCACATAGTAATGTAGAAGGCGGAGGACAGGTCTAGAAGAAGGAGCACAGAGTAATGTAGAAGGCGAAGGACACGTCTAGAAGGAGGAGCACAGAGTAATATAGAAGGCAGAGGACTGGTCTTGAAGGAGGAGCACAGAGTAATGTAGAAGGTGAAGGACAGGTCTAGAAGGAGGAGCATAGAGTAATATTGAAGGCAGAGGACTGGTCTTGAAGGAGGAGCACAGAGTAATGTAGAAGGTGAAGGACAGGTCTAGGAGGAGGAGCACAGAGTAATATAGAAGGCAGAGGAGAGGTCTTGAAGGAGGAGCACATAGTAATGTAGAAGGCGGAGGACAGGTCTAGATGGAGGAGCACAGAGTAATCTAGAAGGCGGAGGACAGGTCTAGAAGGAGGAGCACAGAGTAATGTAGAAGGCGGAGGACAGATCTAGATGGAGGAGCAAAGAGTAATGTAGAAGGCAGAGGACAGGTCTAGAAGGAGGAGCACAGAGTAATGTAGAAGGTGAAGGACAGGTCTAGAAGGAGGAGCACAGAGTAATATTGAAGGGAGAGGACTGGTCTTGAAGGAGGAGCACAAAGTAATGTAGAAGGTGAAGGACAGGTCTAGGAGGAGGAGCACAGAGTAATATAGAAGGCAGAGGACAGGTCTTGGAGGAGGAGCACATAGTAATGTAGAAGGCGGAGGACAGGTCTAGAAGAAGGAGCACAGAGTAATGTAGAAGGCGAAGGACACGTCTAGAAGGAGGAGCACAGAGTAATATAGAAGGCAGAGGACTGGTCTTGAAGGAGGAGCACAGAGTAATGTAGAAGGTGAAGGACAGGTCTAGAAGGAGGAGCATAGAGTAATATTGAAGGCAGAGGAGAGGTCTTGAAGGAGGAGCACATAGTAATGTAGAAGGCGGAGGACAGGTCTAGAAGAAGGAGCACAGAGTAATGTAGAAGGCGAAGGACACGTCTAGAAGGAGGAGCACAGAGTAATATAGAAGGCAGAGGACTGGTCTTGAAGGAGGAGCACAGAGTAATGTAGAAGGCGGAGGACAGGTCTAGAAGGAGGAGCACAGAGTAATGTAGAAGGTGAAGGACAGGTCTAGAAGGAGGAGCACAGAGTAATATAGAAGGCAGAGGACAGGTCTAGCTGGAGGAGCACAGAGTAATGTAGAAGGCGATGGACAGGTCTAGTAGGAGGATCACAGAGTAATGTAGAAGGTGAAGGACAGGTCTAGAAGGAGGAGCACAGAGTAATATAGAAGGCAGAGGACTGGTCTAGAAGGAGGAGCACAGAGTAATGTAGAAGGCGGAGGACAAGTCTAGATGGAGGAGCACAGAGTAATGTAGTAGCAGAGGACAGGTCTAGAAGGAGGAGCACAGAGTAATGTAGAAGACAGAGGACAGGTCTAGAAGGAGGAGCACAGAGTAATGTAGAAGGCGGAGGACAGGTCTAGAAGGAGGAGCACAGAGTAATGTAGTAGCAGAGGACAGGTCTAGAAGGAGGAGCACAGAGTAATGTAGAAGACAGAGGACAGGTCTAGAAGGAGGAGCACAGAGTAATGTAGAAGGCGGAGGACAGGTCTAGAAGGAGGAGCACAGTGTAATGTAGAAGCCAAAGGACTGGTCTAGAAGGAGGAGCACAGAGTAATGTAGTAGACAGAGGACAGGTCTAGAAGGAGGAGCACAGAGTAATGTAGAAGGCAGAGGACAGGTCTAGATGGAGGAGCACAGAGTAATATTAGTAGAAGGCGATGGACAGGTCTAGTAGGAGGATCACAGAGTAGTGTAGAAGGTGAAGGACAGGTCTAGAAGGAGGAGCACAGAGTAATATAGAAGGCAGAGGACTGGTCTTGAAGGAGGAGCACAGAGTAATATAGAAGGCGGAGTACAGGTCTAGAAGGAGGAGCACAGAGTAATGTAGAAGGCGGAGGACAGGTCTAGATGGAGGAGCACAGAGTAATGTAGAAGGCGGAGGACAGGTCTAGAAGGAGGAGCACAGAGTAATGTAGAAGGCGGAGGACAGGTCCAGAAGGAGGAGCACATAGTAATGTAGAAGACAGAGGACAGGTCTAGAAGGAGGAGCACAGAGTAATGTAGAAGGTGAAGGACAGGTCTAGAAGGAGGAGCACAGAGTAATGTAGAAGGCAGAGGACAGGTCTAGAAGGAGGAGCACAGAGTAATGTAGAAGCAGAGGACAGGTCTAGAAGGAGGAGCACAGAGTAATGTAGAAGACAGAGGACAGGTCTAGAAGGAGAAGCACAGAGTAATTTAGAAGGCGGAGGACAGGTCTAGAAGGAGGAGCACAGAGTAATGTAGAAGGTGAAGGACAGGTCTAGAAGGAGGAGCACAGAGTAATGTAGAAGGCGGAGCCCAGGTCTAGAAGGAGGAGCACAGTGTAATGTAGAAGGCAGAGGACTGGTCTAGAAGGAGGAGCACAGAGTAATGTAGAAGCAGAGGACATGTCTAGAAGGAGGAGCACAGAGTAATGTAGAAGACAGAGGACAGGTCTAGAAGGAGGAGCACAGAGTAATGTAGAAGGCGGAGGACAGGTCTAGAAGGAGGAGCACAAAGTAATGTAGAAGGTGAAGGACAGGTCTAGAAGGAGGAGCACAGAGTAATATAGAAGGCGGAGGCCAGGTCTAGAAGGAGGAGCACAGAGTAATGTAGAAGGTGAAGGACAGGTCTAGAAGGAGGAGCACAGAGTAATGTAGAAGGCAGAGGACAGGTCTAGAAGGAGGAGCATAGAGTAATGTAGAAGCAGAGGACAGGTCTAGAAGGAGGAGCACAGAGTAATGTAGAAGGCGAAGGACACGTCTAGAAGGAGGAGCACAGAGTAATATAGAAGGCAGAGGACTGGTCTTGAAGGAGGAGCACAGAGTAATGTAGAAGGCGGAGGACAGGTCTAGAAGGAGGAGCACAGTGTAATGTAGAAGGCAGATGACTGGTCTAGAAGGAGGAGCACAGAGTAATGTAGTAGCAGAGGACAGGTCTAGAAGGAGGAGCACAGAGTAATGTAGAAGACAGAGGACAGGTCTAGAAGGAGGAGCACAGAGTAATGTAGAAGGCGGAGGACAGGTCTAGAAGGAGGAGCACAGTGTAATGTAGAAGGCAGAGGACTGGTCTAGAAGGAGGAGCATAGAGTAATGTAGTAGACAGAGGACAGGTCTAGAAGGAGGAGCACAGAGTAATGTAGAAGGCAGAGGACAGGTCTAGATGGAGGAGCACAGAGTAATATTAGTAGAAGGCGATGGACAGGTCTAGTAGGAGGATCACAGAGTAATGTAGAAGGTGAAGGACAGGTCTAGAAGGAGGAGCACAGAGTAATATAGAAGGCAGAGGACTGGTCTTGAAGGAGGAGCACAGAGTAATATAGAAGGCGGAGGACAGGTCTAGAAGGAGGAGCACAGAGTAATGTAGAAGGTGAAGGACAGGTCTAGAAGGAGGAGCACAGAGTAATATTGAAGGGAGAGGACTGGTCTTGAAGGAGGAGCACAAAGTAATGTAGAAGGTGAAGGACAGGTCTAGGAGGAGGAGCACAGAGTAATATAGAAGGCAGAGGACAGGTCTTGGAGGAGGAGCACATAGTAATGTAGAAGGCGGAGGACAGGTCTAGAAGAAGGAGCACAGAGTAATGTAGAAGGCGAAGGACACGTCTAGAAGGAGGAGCACAGAGTAATATAGAAGGCAGAGGACTGGTCTTGAAGGAGGAGCACAGAGTAATGTAGAAGGTGAAGGACAGGTCTAGAAGGAGGAGCATAGAGTAATATTGAAGGCAGAGGACTGGTCTTGAAGGAGGAGCACAGAGTAATGTAGAAGGTGAAGGACAGGTCTAGGAGGAGGAGCACAGAGTAATATAGAAGGCAGAGGAGAGGTCTTGAAGGAGGAGCACATAGTAATGTAGAAGGCGGAGGACAGGTCTAGATGGAGGAGCACAGAGTAATCTAGAAGGCGGAGGACAGGTCTAGAAGGAGGAGCACAGAGTAATGTAGAAGGCGGAGGACAGATCTAGATGGAGGAGCAAAGAGTAATGTAGAAGGCAGAGGACAGGTCTAGAAGGAGGAGCACAGAGTAATGTAGAAGGTGAAGGACAGGTCTAGAAGGAGGAGCACAGAGTAATATTGAAGGGAGAGGACTGGTCTTGAAGGAGGAGCACAAAGTAATGTAGAAGGTGAAGGACAGGTCTAGGAGGAGGAGCACAGAGTAATATAGAAGGCAGAGGACAGGTCTTGGAGGAGGAGCACATAGTAATGTAGAAGGCGGAGGACAGGTCTAGAAGAAGGAGCACAGAGTAATGTAGAAGGCGAAGGACACGTCTAGAAGGAGGAGCACAGAGTAATATAGAAGGCAGAGGACTGGTCTTGAAGGAGGAGCACAGAGTAATGTAGAAGGTGAAGGACAGGTCTAGAAGGAGGAGCATAGAGTAATATTGAAGGCAGAGGACTGGTCTTGAAGGAGGAGCACAGAGTAATGTAGAAGGTGAAGGACAGGTCTAGGAGGAGGAGCACAGAGTAATATAGAAGGCAGAGGAGAGGTCTTGAAGGAGGAGCACATAGTAATGTAGAAGGCGGAGGACAGGTCTAGAAGAAGGAGCACAGAGTAATGTAGAAGGCGAAGGACACGTCTAGAAGGAGGAGCACAGAGTAATATAGAAGGCAGAGGACTGGTCTTGAAGGAGGAGCACAGAGTAATGTAGAAGGCGGAGGACAGGTCTAGAAGGAGGAGCACAGAGTAATGTAGAAGGTGAAGGACAGGTCTAGAAGGAGGAGCACAGAGTAATATAGAAGGCAGAGGACAGGTCTAGCTGGAGGAGCACAGAGTAATGTAGAAGGCGATGGACAGGTCTAGTAGGAGGATCACAGAGTAATGTAGAAGGTGAAGGACAGGTCTAGAAGGAGGAGCACAGAGTAATATAGAAGGCAGAGGACTGGTCTAGAAGGAGGAGCACAGAGTAATGTAGAAGGCGGAGGACAAGTCTAGATGGAGGAGCACAGAGTAATGTAGTAGCAGAGGACAGGTCTAGAAGGAGGAGCACAGAGTAATGTAGAAGACAGAGGACAGGTCTAGAAGGAGGAGCACAGAGTAATGTAGAAGGCGGAGGACAGGTCTAGAAGGAGGAGCACAGAGTAATGTAGTAGCAGAGGACAGGTCTAGAAGGAGGAGCACAGAGTAATGTAGAAGACAGAGGACAGGTCTAGAAGGAGGAGCACAGAGTAATGTAGAAGGCGGAGGACAGGTCTAGAAGGAGGAGCACAGTGTAATGTAGAAGCCAGAGGACTGGTCTAGAAGGAGGAGCACAGAGTAATGTAGTAGACAGAGGACAGGTCTAGAAGGAGGAGCACAGAGTAATGTAGAAGGCAGAGGACAGGTCTAGATGGAGGAGCACAGAGTAATATTAGTAGAAGGCGATGGACAGGTCTAGTAGGAGGATCACAGAGTAGTGTAGAAGGTGAAGGACAGGTCTAGAAGGAGGAGCACAGAGTAATGTAGAAGGCAGAGGACAGGTCTAGAAGGAGGAGCATAGAGTAATGTAGAAGCAGAGGACTGGTCTTGAAGGAGGAGCACAGAGTAATATAGAAGGCGGAGGACAGGTCTAGAAGGAGGAGCACAGAGTAATGTAGAAGGCGGAGGACAGGTCTAGATGGAGGAGCACAGAGTAATGTAGAAGGCGGAGGACAGGTCTAGAAGGAGGAGCACAGAGTAATGTAGAAGGCGGAGGACAGGTCCAGAAGGAGGAGCACATAGTAATGTAGAAGACAGAGGACAGGTCTAGAAGGAGGAGCACAGAGTAATGTAGAAGGTGAAGGACAGGTCTAGAAGGAGGAGCACAGAGTAATGTAGAAGGCGGAGCCCAGGTCTAGAAGGAGGAGCACAGTGTAATGTAGAAGGCAGAGGACTGGTCTAGAAGGAGGAGCACAGAGTAATGTAGAAGCAGAGGACATGTCTAGAAGGAGGAGCACAGAGTAATGTAGAAGGCGGAGGACAGGTCTAGAAGGAGGAGCACAAAGTAATGTAGAAGGTGAAGGACAGGTCTAGAAGGAGGAGCACAGAGTAATATAGAAGGCGGAGGCCAGGTCTAGAAGGAGGAGCACAGAGTAATGTAGAAGGTGAAGGACAGGTCTAGAAGGAGGAGCACAGAGTAATGTAGAAGGCAGAGGACAGGTCTAGAAGGAGGAGCATAGAGTAATGTATAAGCAGAGGACAGGTCTAGAAGGAGGAGCACAGAGTAATGTAGAAGGCGAAGGACACGTCTAGAAGGAGGAGCACAGAGTAATATAGAAGGCAGAGGACTGGTCTTGAAGGAGGAGCACAGAGTAATGTAGAAGGCGGAGGACAGGTCTAGAAGGAGGAGCACAGTGTAATGTAGAAGGCAGATGACTGGTCTAGAAGGAGGAGCACAGAGTAATGTAGTAGCAGAGGACAGGTCTAGAAGGAGGAGCACAGAGTAATGTAGAAGACAGAGGACAGGTCTAGAAGGAGGAGCACAGAGTAATGTAGAAGGCGGAGGACAGGTCTAGAAGGAGGAGCACAGTGTAATGTAGAAGGCAGAGGACTGGTCTAGAAGGAGGAGCATAGAGTAATGTAGTAGACAGAGGACAGGTCTAGAAGGAGGAGCACAGAGTAATGTAGAAGGCAGAGGACAGGTCTAGATGGAGGAGCACAGAGTAATATTAGTAGAAGGCGATGGACAGGTCTAGTAGGAGGATCACAGAGTAATGTAGAAGGTGAATGACAGGTCTAGAAGGAGGAGCACAGAGTAATATAGAAGGCAGAGGACTGGTCTTGAAGGAGGAGCACAGAGTAATATAGAAGGCGGAGGACAGGTCTAGAAGGAGGAGCACAGAGTAATGTAGAAGGCGGAGGACAGGTCTAGATGGAGGAGCACAGAGTAATGTAGAAGGCGGAGGACAGGTCTAGAAGGAGGAGCACAGAGTAATGTAGAAGGCGGAGGACAGGTCCAGAAGGAGGAGCACATAGTAATGTAGAAGACGGAGGACAGGTCTAGAAGGAGGAGCACAGAGTAATGTAGAAGGTGAAGGACAGGTCTAGAAGGAGGAGCACAGAGTAATGTAGAAGGCAGAGGACAGGTCTAGAAGGAGGAGCACAGAGTAATATAGAAGCAGAGGACAGGTCTAGAAGGAGGAGCACAGAGTAATGTAGAAGACAGAGGACAGGTCTAGAAGGAGAAGCACAGAGTAATTTAGAAGGCGGAGGACAGGTCTAGAAGGAGGAGCACAGAGTAATGTAGAAGGTGAAGGACAGGTCTAGAAGGAGGAGCACAGAGTAATGTAGAAGGCGGAGGCCAGGTCTAGAAGGAGGAGCACAGTGTAATGTAGAAGGCAGAGGACTGGTCTAGAAGGAGGAGCACAAAGTAATGTAGAAGCAGAGGACATGTCTAGAAGGAGGAGCACAGAGTAATGTAGAAGACAGAGGACAGGTCTAGAAGGAGGAGCACAGAGTAATGTAGAAGGCGGAGGACAGGTCTAGATGGAGGAGCACAAAGTAATCTAGAAGGTGAAGGACAGGTCTAGAAGGAGGAGCACAGAGTAATATAGAAGGCGGAGGCCAGGTCTAGAAGGAGGAGAACAGAGTAACGTAGAAGGCGGAGGACAGGTCCAGATGGAGGAGCACAGAGTAATGTAGAAGGCAGAGGACAGGTCTAGAAGGAGGAGCAAAGAGTAATGTAGAAGACAGAGGACAGGTCTAGAAGGAGGAGCACAGAGTAATGTGGAAGGTGAAGGACTTGTCTAGAAGGAGGAGCACAGAGTAATGTAGAAGGCAGAGGACAGGTCTAGAAGGAGGAGCATAGAGTAATGTAGAAGCAGAGGACAGGTCTAGAAGGAGGAGCACAGAGTAATGTAGAAGGCGAAGGACACGTCTAGAAGGAGGAGCACAGAGTAATATAGAAGGCAGAGGACTGCTCTTGAAGGAGGAGCACAGAGTAATGTAGAAGGCGGAGGACAGGTCTAGAAGGAGGAGCATAGAGTAATGTAGAAGGTGAAGGACAGGTCTAGAAGGAGGAGCACAGAGTAATATAGAAGGCAGAGGACAGGTCTAGATGGAGGAGCACAGAGTAATGTAGAAGGCGATGGACAGGTCTAGTAGGAGGATCACAGAGTAATGTAGAAGGTGAAGGACAGGTCTAGAAGAAGGAGCACAGAGTAATATAGAAGGCAGAGGACTGGTCTTGAAGGAGGAGCACAGAGTAATGTAGAAGGCGGAGGACAGGTCTAGAAGGAGGAGCACAGAGTAATGTAGAAGGTGGAGGACAGGTCTTGAAGGAGGAGCACAGAGTAATATAGAAGGCGAAGGACAGGTCTAGAAGGAGGAGCACAGAGTAATGTAGAAGGCGGAGGACAGGTCTAGATGGAGGAGCACAGAGTAATGTAGAAGGCGGAGGACAGGTCTAGAAGGAGGAGCACAGAGTAATGTAGAAGGTGGAGGACAGGTCTTGAAGGAGGAGCACAGAGTAATATAGAAGGCGAAGGACAGGTCTAGAAGGAGGAGCACAGAGTAATGTAGAAGGCGGAGGACAGGTCTAGATGGAGGAGCACAGAGTAATGTAGAAGGCGGAGGACAGGTCTAGAAGGAGGAGCACAGAGTAATGTAGAAGGCGGAGGACAGGTCTAGATGGAGGAGCACAGAGTAATGTAGAGGTCTAGAAGGAGGAGCACAGAGTAATGTAGAAGACAGAGGACAGGTCTAGAAGGAGGAGCACATAGTAATGTAGAAATCGGAGGACAGGTCTAGGGGGAGAGGCACAGAGTAATGTAGAAGGCGGAGGACAGGTCTAGAAGGAGGAGCACAGAGTAATGTAGACGGCAGAGGACAGGTCTAGAAGGAGGACCATAGAGTAATGTAGAAGCAGAGGACATGTCTAGAAGGAGGAGCACAGAGTAATGTAGAAGGCGGAGGACAGGTCTAGAAGGAGGAGCACAGAGTAATGTAGAAGGTGAAGGACAGGTCTAGAAGGAGGATCACAGAGTAATGTAGAAGGCGGAGGACAGGTCTAGAAGGAGGAGCAGAGTAATGTAGAAGACAGAGGACAGGTCTAGAAGGAGGAGCACATAGTAATGTAGAAGGCGGAGGACAGGTCTAGGGGGAGGAGCACAGAGTAACGTAGAAGGCGGAGGACAGGTCTAGAAGGAGGAGCACAGAGTAATGTAGAAGGTGAAGGACAGGTCTAGAAGGAGGAGCACAGAGTAATATAGAAGGCAGAGGACAGGTCTAGCTGGAGGAGCACAGAGTAATGTAGAAGGCGATGGACAGGTCTAGTAGGAGGATCACAGAGTAATGTAGAAGGTGAAGGACAGGTCTAGAAGGAGGAGCACAGAGTAATATAGAAGGCAGAGGACTGGTCTAGAAGGAGGAGCACAGAGTAATGTAGAAGGCGGAGGACAAGTCTAGATGGAGGAGCACAGAGTAATGTAGTAGCAGAGGACAGGTCTAGAAGGAGGAGCACAGAGTAATGTAGAAGACAGAGGACAGGTCTAGAAGGAGGAGCACAGAGTAATGTAGAAGGCGGAGGACAGGTCTAGAAGGAGGAGCACAGAGTAATGTAGTAGCAGAGGACAGGTCTAGAAGGAGGAGCACAGAGTAATGTAGAAGACAGAGGACAGGTCTAGAAGGAGGAGCACAGAGTAATGTAGAAGGCGGAGGACAGGTCTAGAAGGAGGAGCACAGTGTAATGTAGAAGCCAGAGGACTGGTCTAGAAGGAGGAGCACAGAGTAATGTAGTAGACAGAGGACAGGTCTAGAAGGAGGAGCACAGAGTAATGTAGAAGGCAGAGGACAGGTCTAGATGGAGGAGCACAGAGTAATATTAGTAGAAGGCGATGGACAGGTCTAGTAGGAGGATTACAGAGTAGTGTAGAAGGTGAAGGACAGGTCTAGAAGGAGGAGCACAGAGTAATATAGAAGGCAGAGGACTGGTCTTGAAGGAGGAGCACAGAGTAATATAGAAGGCGGAGGACAGGTCTAGAAGGAGGAGCACAGAGTAATGTAGAAGGCGGAGGACAGGTCTAGATGGAGGAGCACAGAGTAATGTAGAAGGCGGAGGACAGGTCTAGAAGGAGGAGCACAGAGTAATGTAGAAGGCGGAGGACAGGTCCAGAAGGAGGAGCACATAGTAATGTAGAAGACGGAGGACAGGTCTAGAAGGAGGAGCACAGAGTAATGTAGAAGGTGAAGGACAGGTCTAGAAGGAGGAGCACAGAGTAATGTAGAAGGCAGAGGACAGGTCTAGAAGGAGGAGCACAGAGTAATATAGAAGCAGAGGACAGGTCTAGAAGGAGGAGCACAGAGTAATGTAGAAGACAGAGGACAGGTCTAGAAGGAGAAGCACAGAGTAATTTAGAAGGCGGAGGACAGGTCTAGAAGGAGGAGCACAGAGTAATGTAGAAGGTGAAGGACAGGTCTAGAAGGAGGAGCACAGAGTAATGTAGAAGGCGGAGGCCAGGTCTAGAAGGAGGAGCACAGTGTAATGTAGAAGGCAGAGGACTGGTCTAGAAGGAGGAGCACAAAGTAATGTAGAAGCAGAGGACATGTCTAGAAGGAGGAGCACAGAGTAATGTAGAAGACAGAGGACAGGTCTAGAAGGAGGAGCACAGAGTAATGTAGAAGGCGGAGGACAGGTCTAGATGGAGGAGCACAAAGTAATCTAGAAGGTGAAGGACAGGTCTAGAAGGAGGAGCACAGAGTAATATAGAAGGCGGAGGCCAGGTCTAGAAGGAGGAGAACAGAGTAACGTAGAAGGCGGAGGACAGGTCCAGATGGAGGAGCACAGAGTAATGTAGAAGGCAGAGGACAGGTCTAGAAGGAGGAGCAAAGAGTAATGTAGAAGACAGAGGACAGGTCTAGAAGGAGGAGCACAGAGTAATGTGGAAGGTGAAGGACTTGTCTAGAAGGAGGAGCACAGAGTAATGTAGAAGGCAGAGGACAGGTCTAGAAGGAGGAGCATAGAGTAATGTAGAAGCAGAGGACAGGTCTAGAAGGAGGAGCACAGAGTAATGTAGAAGGCGAAGGACACGTCTAGAAGGAGGAGCACAGAGTAATATAGAAGGCAGAGGACTGCTCTTGAAGGAGGAGCACAGAGTAATGTAGAAGGCGGAGGACAGGTCTAGAAGGAGGAGCATAGAGTAATGTAGAAGGTGAAGGACAGGTCTAGAAGGAGGAGCACAGAGTAATATAGAAGGCAGAGGACAGGTCTAGATGGAGGAGCACAGAGTAATGTAGAAGGCGATGGACAGGTCTAGTAGGAGGATCACAGAGTAATGTAGAAGGTGAAGGACAGGTCTAGAAGAAGGAGCACAGAGTAATATAGAAGGCAGAGGACTGGTCTTGAAGGAGGAGCACAGAGTAATGTAGAAGGCGGAGGACAGGTCTAGAAGGAGGAGCACAGAGTAATGTAGAAGGTGGAGGACAGGTCTTGAAGGAGGAGCACAGAGTAATATAGAAGGCGAAGGACAGGTCTAGAAGGAGGAGCACAGAGTAATGTAGAAGGCGGAGGACAGGTCTAGATGGAGGAGCACAGAGTAATGTAGAAGGCGGAGGACAGGTCTAGAAGGAGGAGCACAGAGTAATGTAGAAGGTGGAGGACAGGTCTTGAAGGAGGAGCACAGAGTAATATAGAAGGCGAAGGACAGGTCTAGAAGGAGGAGCACAGAGTAATGTAGAAGGCGGAGGACAGGTCTAGATGGAGGAGCACAGAGTAATGTAGAAGGCGGAGGACAGGTCTAGAAGGAGGAGCACAGAGTAATGTAGAAGGCGGAGGACAGGTCTAGATGGAGGAGCACAGAGTAATGTAGAGGTCTAGAAGGAGGAGCACAGAGTAATGTAGAAGACAGAGGACAGGTCTAGAAGGAGGAGCACATAGTAATGTAGAAATCGGAGGACAGGTCTAGGGGGAGAGGCACAGAGTAATGTAGAAGGCGGAGGACAGGTCTAGAAGGAGGAGCACAGAGTAATGTAGACGGCAGAGGACAGGTCTAGAAGGAGGACCATAGAGTAATGTAGAAGCAGAGGACATGTCTAGAAGGAGGAGCACAGAGTAATGTAGAAGGCGGAGGACAGGTCTAGAAGGAGGAGCACAGAGTAATGTAGAAGGTGAAGGACAGGTCTAGAAGGAGGATCACAGAGTAATGTAGAAGGCGGAGGACAGGTCTAGAAGGAGGAGCAGAGTAATGTAGAAGACAGAGGACAGGTCTAGAAGGAGGAGCACATAGTAATGTAGAAGGCGGAGGACAGGTCTAGGGGGAGGAGCACAGAGTAACGTAGAAGGCGGAGGACAGGTCTAGAAGGAGGAGCACAGAGTAATGTAGAAGGTGAAGGACAGGTCTAGAAGGAGGAGCACAGAGTAATATAGAAGGCAGAGGACAGGTCTAGCTGGAGGAGCACAGAGTAATGTAGAAGGCGATGGACAGGTCTAGTAGGAGGATCACAGAGTAATGTAGAAGGTGAAGGACAGGTCTAGAAGGAGGAGCACAGAGTAATATAGAAGGCAGAGGACTGGTCTAGAAGGAGGAGCACAGAGTAATGTAGAAGGCGGAGGACAAGTCTAGATGGAGGAGCACAGAGTAATGTAGTAGCAGAGGACAGGTCTAGAAGGAGGAGCACAGAGTAATGTAGAAGACAGAGGACAGGTCTAGAAGGAGGAGCACAGAGTAATGTAGAAGGCGGAGGACAGGTCTAGAAGGAGGAGCACAGAGTAATGTAGTAGCAGAGGACAGGTCTAGAAGGAGGAGCACAGAGTAATGTAGAAGACAGAGGACAGGTCTAGAAGGAGGAGCACAGAGTAATGTAGAAGGCGGAGGACAGGTCTAGAAGGAGGAGCACAGTGTAATGTAGAAGCCAGAGGACTGGTCTAGAAGGAGGAGCACAGAGTAATGTAGAAGGCAGAGGACAGGTCTAGATGGAGGAGCACAGAGTAATATTAGTAGAAGGCGATGGACAGGTCTAGTAGGAGGATCACAGAGTAGTGTAGAAGGTGAAGGACAGGTCTAGAAGGAGGAGCACAGAGTAATATAGAAGGCAGAGGACTGGTCTTGAAGGAGGAGCACAGAGTAATATAGAAGGCGGAGGACAGGTCTAGAAGGAGGAGCACAGAGTAATGTAGAAGGCGGAGGACAGGTCTAGATGGAGGAGCACAGAGTAATGTAGAAGGCGGAGGACAGGTCTAGAAGGAGGAGCACAGAGTAATGTAGAAGGCGGAGGACAGGTCCAGAAGGAGGAGCACATAGTAATGTAGAAGACAGAGGACAGGTCTAGAAGGAGGAGCACAGAGTAATGTAGAAGGTGAAGGACAGGTCTAGAAGGAGGAGCACAGAGTAATGTAGAAGGCAGAGGACAGGTCTAGAAGGAGGAGCACAGAGTAATGTAGAAGCAGAGGACATGTCTAGAAGGAGGAGCACAGAGTAATGTAGAAGACAGAGGACAGGTCTAGAAGGAGGAGCACAGAGTAATGTAGAAGGCGGAGGACAGGTCTAGAAGGAGGAGCACAAAGTAATGTAGAAGGTGAAGGACAGGTCTAGAAGGAGGAGCACAGAGTAATATAGAAGGCGGAGGCCAGGTCTAGAAGGAGGAGCACAGAGTAATGTAGAAGGTGAAGGACAGGTCTAGAAGGAGGAGCACAGAGTAATGTAGAAGGCAGAGGACAGGTCTAGAAGGAGGAGCATAGAGTAATGTAGAAGCAGAGGACAGGTCTAGAAGGAGGAGCACAGAGTAATGTAGAAGGCGAAGGACACGTCTAGAAGGAGGAGCACAGAGTAATATAGAAGGCAGAGGACTGGTCTTGAAGGAGGAGCACAGAGTAATGTAGAAGGCGGAGGACAGGTCTAGAAGGAGGAGCACAGTGTAATGTAGAAGGCAGATGACTGGTCTAGAAGGAGGAGCACAGAGTAATGTAGTAGCAGAGGACAGGTCTAGAAGGAGGAGCACAGAGTAATGTAGAAGACAGAGGACAGGTCTAGAAGGAGGAGCACAGAGTAATGTAGAAGGCGGAGGACAGGTCTAGAAGGAGGAGCACAGTGTAATGTAGAAGGCAGAGGACAGGTCTAGAAGGAGGAGCACAGTGTAATGTAGAAGGCAGAGGACAGGTCTAGAAGGAGGAGCACAGAGTAATGTAGAAGGCGGAGCCCAGGTCTAGAAGGAGGAGCACAGTGTAATGTAGAAGGCAGAGGACTGGTCTAGAAGGAGGAGCACAGAGTAATGTAGAAGCAGAGGACATGTCTAGAAGGAGGAGCACAGAGTAATGTAGAAGGCGGAGGACAGGTCTAGAAGGAGGAGCACAAAGTAATGTAGAAGGTGAAGGACAGGTCTAGAAGGAGGAGCACAGAGTAATATAGAAGGCGGAGGCCAGGTCTAGAAGGAGGAGCACAGAGTAATGTAGAAGGTGAAGGACAGGTCTAGAAGGAGGAGCACAGAGTAATGTAGAAGGCAGAGGACAGGTCTAGAAGGAGGAGCATAGAGTAATGTATAAGCAGAGGACAGGTCTAGAAGGAGGAGCACAGAGTAATGTAGAAGGCGAAGGACACGTCTAGAAGGAGGAGCACAGAGTAATATAGAAGGCAGAGGACTGGTCTTGAAGGAGGAGCACAGAGTAATGTAGAAGGCGGAGGACAGGTCTAGAAGGAGGAGCACAGTGTAATGTAGAAGGCAGATGACTGGTCTAGAAGGAGGAGCACAGAGTAATGTAGTAGCAGAGGACAGGTCTAGAAGGAGGAGCACAGAGTAATGTAGAAGACAGAGGACAGGTCTAGAAGGAGGAGCACAGAGTAATGTAGAAGGCGGAGGACAGGTCTAGAAGGAGGAGCACAGTGTAATGTAGAAGGCAGAGGACTGGTCTAGAAGGAGGAGCATAGAGTAATGTAGTAGACAGAGGACAGGTCTAGAAGGAGGAGCACAGAGTAATGTAGAAGGCAGAGGACAGGTCTAGATGGAGGAGCACAGAGTAATATTAGTAGAAGGCGATGGACAGGTCTAGTAGGAGGATCACAGAGTAATGTAGAAGGTGAAGGACAGGTCTAGAAGGAGGAGCACAGAGTAATATAGAAGGCAGAGGACTGGTCTTGAAGGAGGAGCACAGAGTAATATAGAAGGCGGAGGACAGGTCTAGAAGGAGGAGCACAGAGTAATGTAGAAGGCGGAGGACAGGTCTAGATGGAGGAGCACAGAGTAATGTAGAAGGCGGAGGACAGGTCTAGAAGGAGGAGCACAGAGTAATGTAGAAGGCGGAGGACAGGTCCAGAAGGAGGAGCACATAGTAATGTAGAAGACGGAGGACAGGTCTAGAAGGAGGAGCACAGAGTAATGTAGAAGGTGAAGGACAGGTCTAGAAGGAGGAGCACAGAGTAATGTAGAAGGCAGAGGACAGGTCTAGAAGGAGGAGCACAGAGTAATATAGAAGCAGAGGACAGGTCTAGAAGGAGGAGCACAGAGTAATGTAGAAGACAGAGGACAGGTCTAGAAGGAGAAGCACAGAGTAATTTAGAAGGCGGAGGACAGGTCTAGAAGGAGGAGCACAGAGTAATGTAGAAGGTGAAGGACAGGTCTAGAAGGAGGAGCACAGAGTAATGTAGAAGGCGGAGGCCAGGTCTAGAAGGAGGAGCACAGTGTAATGTAGAAGGCAGAGGACTGGTCTAGAAGGAGGAGCACAGAGTAATGTAGAAGCAGAGGACATGTCTAGAAGGAGGAGCACAGAGTAATGTAGAAGACAGAGGACAGGTCTAGAAGGAGGAGCACAGAGTAATGTAGAAGGCGGAGGACAGGTCTAGATGGAGGAGCACAAAGTAATCTAGAAGGTGAAGGACAGGTCTAGAAGGAGGAGCACAGAGTAATATAGAAGGCGGAGGCCAGGTCTAGAAGGAGGAGAACAGAGTAACGTAGAAGGCGGAGGACAGGTCCAGATGGAGGAGCACAGAGTAATGTAGAAGGCAGAGGACAGGTCTAGAAGGAGGAGCAAAGAGTAATGTAGAAGACAGAGGACAGGTCTAGAAGGAGGAGCACAGAGTAATGTGGAAGGTGAAGGACTTGTCTAGAAGGAGGAGCACAGAGTAATGTAGAAGGCAGAGGACAGGTCTAGAAGGAGGAGCATAGAGTAATGTAGAAGCAGAGGACAGGTCTAGAAGGAGGAGCACAGAGTAATGTAGAAGGCGAAGGACACGTCTAGAAGGAGGAGCACAGAGTAATATAGAAGGCAGAGGACTGCTCTTGAAGGAGGAGCACAGAGTAATGTAGAAGGCGGAGGACAGGTCTAGAAGGAGGAGCATAGAGTAATGTAGAAGGTGAAGGACAGGTCTAGAAGGAGGAGCACAGAGTAATATAGAAGGCAGAGGACAGGTCTAGATGGAGGAGCACAGAGTAATGTAGAAGGCGATGGACAGGTCTAGTAGGAGGATCACAGAGTAATGTAGAAGGTGAAGGACAGGTCTAGAAGAAGGAGCACAGAGTAATATAGAAGGCAGAGGACTGGTCTTGAAGGAGGAGCACAGAGTAATGTAGAAGGCGGAGGACAGGTCTAGAAGGAGGAGCACAGAGTAATGTAGAAGGTGGAGGACAGGTCTTGAAGGAGGAGCACAGAGTAATATAGAAGGCGAAGGACAGGTCTAGAAGGAGGAGCACAGAGTAATGTAGAAGGCGGAGGACAGGTCTAGATGGAGGAGCACAGAGTAATGTAGAAGGCGGAGGACAGGTCTAGAAGGAGGAGCACAGAGTAATGTAGAAGGTGGAGGACAGGTCTTGAAGGAGGAGCACAGAGTAATATAGAAGGCGAAGGACAGGTCTAGAAGGAGGAGCACAGAGTAATGTAGAAGGCGGAGGACAGGTCTAGATGGAGGAGCACAGAGTAATGTAGAAGGCGGAGGACAGGTCTAGAAGGAGGAGCACAGAGTAATGTAGAAGGCGGAGGACAGGTCTAGATGGAGGAGCACAGAGTAATGTAGAGGTCTAGAAGGAGGAGCACAGAGTAATGTAGAAGACAGAGGACAGGTCTAGAAGGAGGAGCACATAGTAATGTAGAAATCGGAGGACAGGTCTAGGGGGAGAGGCACAGAGTAATGTAGAAGGCGGAGGACAGGTCTAGAAGGAGGAGCACAGAGTAATGTAGACGGCAGAGGACAGGTCTAGAAGGAGGAGCATAGAGTAATGTAGAAGCAGAGGACATGTCTAGAAGGAGGAGCACAGAGTAATGTAGAAGGCGGAGGACAGGTCTAGAAGGAGGAGCACAGAGTAATGTAGAAGGTGAAGGACAGGTCTAGAAGGAGGATCACAGAGTAATGTAGAAGGCGGAGGACAGGTCTAGAAGGAGGAGCAGAGTAATGTAGAAGACAGAGGACAGGTCTAGAAGGAGGAGCACATAGTAATGTAGAAGGCGGAGGACAGGTCTAGGGGGAGGAGCACAGAGTAACGTAGAAGGCGGAGGACAGGTCTAGAAGGAGGAGCACAGAGTAATGTAGAAGGTGAAGGACAGGTCTAGAAGGAGGAGCACAGAGTAATATAGAAGGCAGAGGACAGGTCTAGCTGGAGGAGCACAGAGTAATGTAGAAGGCGATGGACAGGTCTAGCAGGAGGATCACAGAGTAATGTAGAAGGTGAAGGACAGGTCTAGAAGGAGGAGCACAGAGTAATATAGAAGGCAGAGGACTGGTCTAGAAGGAGGAGCACAGAGTAATGTAGTAGACAGAGGACAGGTCTAGAAGGAGGAGCACAGAGTAATGTAGAAGGCAGAGGACAGGTCTAGATGGAGGAGCACAGAGTAATATTAGTAGAAGGCGATGGACAGGTCTAGTAGGAGGATCACAGAGTAGTGTAGAAGGTGAAGGACAGGTCTAGAAGGAGGAGCACAGAGTAATATAGAAGGCAGAGGACTGGTCTTGAAGGAGGAGCACAGAGTAATATAGAAGGCGGAGGACAGGTCTAGAAGGAGGAGCACAGAGTAATGTAGAAGGCGGAGGACAGGTCTAGATGGAGGAGCACAGAGTAATGTAGAAGGCGGAGGACAGGTCTAGAAGGAGGAGCACAGAGTAATGTAGAAGGCGGAGGACAGGTCCAGAAGGAGGAGCACATAGTAATGTAGAAGACAGAGGACAGGTCTAGAAGGAGGAGCACAGAGTAATGTAGAAGGTGAAGGACAGGTCTAGAAGGAGGAGCACAGAGTAATGTAGAAGGCAGAGGACAGGTCTAGAAGGAGGAGCACAGAGTAATGTAGAAGCAGAGGACAGGTCTAGAAGGAGGAGCACAGAGTAATGTAGAAGACAGAGGACAGGTCTAGAAGGAGAAGCACAGAGTAATTTAGAAGGCGGAGGACAGGTCTAGAAGGAGGAGCACAGAGTAATGTAGAAGGTGAAGGACAGGTCTAGAAGGAGGAGCACATAGTAATGTAGAAGGCGGAGCCCAGGTCTAGAAGGAGGAGCACAGTGTAATGTAGAAGGCAGAGGACTGGTCTAGAAGGAGGAGCACAGAGTAATGTAGAAGCAGAGGACATGTCTAGAAGGAGGAGCACAGAGTAATGTAGAAGACAGAGGACAGGTCTAGAAGGAGGAGCACAGAGTAATGTAGAAGGCGGAGGACAGGTCTAGAAGGAGGAGCACAAAGTAATGTAGAAGGTGAAGGACAGGTCTAGAAGGAGGAGCACAGAGTAATATAGAAGGCGGAGGCCAGGTCTAGAAGGAGGAGCACAGAGTAATGTAGAAGGTGAAGGACAGGTCTAGAAGGAGGAGCACAGAGTAATGTAGAAGGCAGAGGACAGGTCTAGAAGGAGGAGCATAGAGTAATGTAGAAGCAGAGGACAGGTCTAGAAGGAGGAGCACAGAGTAATGTAGAAGGCGAAGGACACGTCTAGAAGGAGGAGCACAGAGTAATATAGAAGGCAGAGGACTGGTCTTGAAGGAGGAGCACAGAGTAATGTAGAAGGCGGAGGACAGGTCTAGAAGGAGGAGCACAGTGTAATGTAGAAGGCAGATGACTGATCTAGAAGGAGGAGCACAGAGTAATGTAGTAGCAGAGGACAGGTCTAGAAGGAGGAGCACAGAGTAATGTAGAAGACAGAGGACAGGTCTAGAAGGAGGAGCACAGAGTAATGTAGAAGGCGGAGGACAGGTCTAGAAGGAGGAGCACAGAGTAATGTAGAAGGTGAAGGACAGGTCTAGAAGGAGGATCACAGAGTAATGTAGAAGGCGGAGGACAGGTCTAGAAGGAGGAGCAGAGTAATGTAGAAGACAGAGGACAGGTCTAGAAGGAGGAGCACATAGTAATGTAGAAGGCGGAGGACAGGTCTAGGGGGAGGAGCACAGAGTAACGTAGAAGGCGGAGGACAGGTCTAGAAGGAGGAGCACAGAGTAATGTAGAAGGTGAAGGACAGGTCTAGAAGGAGGAGCACAGAGTAATATAGAAGGCAGAGGACAGGTCTAGCTGGAGGAGCACAGAGTAATGTAGAAGGCGATGGACAGGTCTAGTAGGAGGATCACAGAGTAATGTAGAAGGTGAAGGACAGGTCTAGAAGGAGGAGCACAGAGTAATATAGAAGGCAGAGGACTGGTCTAGAAGGAGGAGCACAGAGTAATGTAGAAGGCGGAGGACAAGTCTAGATGGAGGAGCACAGAGTAATGTAGTAGCAGAGGACAGGTCTAGAAGGAGGAGCACAGAGTAATGTAGAAGACAGAGGACAGGTCTAGAAGGAGGAGCACAGAGTAATGTAGAAGGCGGAGGACAGGTCTAGAAGGAGGAGCACAGAGTAATGTAGTAGCAGAGGACAGGTCTAGAAGGAGGAGCACAGAGTAATGTAGAAGACAGAGGACAGGTCTAGAAGGAGGAGCACAGAGTAATGTAGAAGGCGGAGGACAGGTCTAGAAGGAGGAGCACAGTGTAATGTAGAAGCCAGAGGACTGGTCTAGAAGGAGGAGCACAGAGTAATGTAGTAGACAGAGGACAGGTCTAGAAGGAGGAGCACAGAGTAATGTAGAAGGCAGAGGACAGGTCTAGATGGAGGAGCACAGAGTAATATTAGTAGAAGGCGATGGACAGGTCTAGTAGGAGGATCACAGAGTAGTGTAGAAGGTGAAGGACAGGTCTAGAAGGAGGAGCACAGAGTAATATAGAAGGCAGAGGACTGGTCTTGAAGGAGGAGCACAGAGTAATATAGAAGGCGGAGGACAGGTCTAGAAGGAGGAGCACAGAGTAATGTAGAAGGCGGAGGACAGGTCTAGATGGAGGAGCACAGAGTAATGTAGAAGGCGGAGGACAGGTCTAGAAGGAGGAGCACAGAGTAATGTAGAAGGCGGAGGACAGGTCCAGAAGGAGGAGCACATAGTAATGTAGAAGACAGAGGACAGGTCTAGAAGGAGGAGCACAGAGTAATGTAGAAGGTGAAGGACAGGTCTAGAAGGAGGAGCACAGAGTAATGTAGAAGGCAGAGGACAGGTCTAGAAGGAGGAGCACAGAGTAATGTAGAAGCAGAGGACAGGTCTAGAAGGAGGAGCACAGAGTAATGTAGAAGACAGAGGACAGGTCTAGAAGGAGAAGCACAGAGTAATTTAGAAGGCGGAGGACAGGTCTAGAAGGAGGAGCACAGAGTAATGTAGAAGGTGAAGGACAGGTCTAGAAGGAGGAGCACAGAGTAATGTAGAAGGCGGAGCCCAGGTCTAGAAGGAGGAGAACAGTGTAATGTAGAAGGCAGAGGACTGGTCTAGAAGGAGGAGCACAGAGTAATGTAGAAGCAGAGGACATGTCTAGAAGGAGGAGCACAGAGTAATGTAGAAGACAGAGGACAGGTCTAGAAGGAGGAGCACAGAGTAATGTAGAAGGCGGAGGACAGGTCTAGAAGGAGGAGCACAAAGTAATGTAGAAGGTGAAGGACAGGTCTAGAAGGAGGAGCACAGAGTAATATAGAAGGCGGAGGCCAGGTCTAGAAGGAGGAGCACAGAGTAATGTAGAAGGTGAAGGACAGGTCTAGAAGGAGGAGCACAGAGTAATGTAGAAGGCAGAGGACAGGTCTAGAAGGAGGAGCATAGAGTAATGTAGAAGCAGAGGACAGGTCTAGAAGGAGGAGCACAGAGTAATGTAGAAGGCGAAGGACACGTCTAGAAGGAGGAGCACAGAGTAATATAGAAGGCAGAGGACTGGTCTTGAAGGAGGAGCACAGAGTAAGGTAGAAGGCGGAGGACAGGTCTAGAAGGAGGAGCACAGTGTAATGTAGAAGGCAGATGACTGGTCTAGAAGGAGGAGCACAGAGTAATGTAGTAGCAGAGGACAGGTCTAGAAGGAGGAGCACAGAGTAATGTAGAAGACAGAGGACAGGTCTAGAAGGAGGAGCACAGAGTAATGTAGAAGGCGGAGGACAGGTCTAGAAGGAGGAGCATAGAGTAATGTAGTAGACAGAGGACAGGTCTAGAAGGAGGAGCACAGAGTAATGTAGAAGGCAGAGGACAGGTCTAGATGGAGGAGCACAGAGTAATATTAGTAGAAGGCGATGGACAGGTCTAGTAGGAGGATCACAGAGTAATGTAGAAGGTGAAGGACAGGTCTAGAAGGAGGAGCACAGAGTAATATAGAAGGCAGAGGACTGGTCTTGAAGGAGGAGCACAGAGTAATATAGAAGGCGGAGGACAGGTCTAGAAGGAGGAGCACAGAGTAATGTAGAAGGCGGAGGACAGGTCTAGATGGAGGAGCACAGAGTAATGTAGAAGGCGGAGGACAGGTCTAGAAGGAGGAGCACAGAGTAATGTAGAAGGCGGAGGACAGGTCCAGAAGGAGGAGCACATAGTAATGTAGAAGACGGAGGACAGGTCTAGAAGGAGGAGCACAGAGTAATGTAGAAGGTGAAGGACAGGTCTAGAAGGAGGAGCACAGAGTAATGTAGAAGGCAGAGGACAGGTCTAGAAGGAGGAGCACAGAGTAATATAGAAGCAGAGGACAGGTCTAGAAGGAGGAGCACAGAGTAATGTAGAAGACAGAGGACAGGTCTAGAAGGAGAAGCACAGAGTAATTTAGAAGGCGGAGGACAGGTCTAGAAGGAGGAGCACAGAGTAATGTAGAAGGTGAAGGACAGGTCTAGAAGGAGGAGCACAGAGTAATGTAGAAGGCGGAGGCCAGGTCTAGAAGGAGGAGCACAGTGTAATGTAGAAGGCAGAGGACTGGTCTAGAAGGAGGAGCACAGAGTAATGTAGAAGCAGAGGACATGTCTAGAAGGAGGAGCACAGAGTAATGTAGAAGACAGAGGACAGGTCTAGAAGGAGGAGCACAGAGTAATGTAGAAGGCGGAGGACAGGTCGAGATGGAGGAGCACAAAGTAATCTAGAAGGTGAAGGACAGGTCTAGAAGGAGGAGCACAGAGTAATATAGAAGGCGGAGGCCAGGTCTAGAAGGAGGAGAACAGAGTAACGTAGAAGGCGGAGGACAGGTCCAGATGGAGGAGCACAGAGTAATGTAGAAGGCAGAGGACAGGTCTAGAAGGAGGAGCAAAGAGTAATGTAGAAGACAGAGGACAGGTCTAGAAGGAGGAGCACAGAGTAATGTGGAAGGTGAAGGACTTGTCTAGAAGGAGGAGCACAGAGTAATGTAGAAGGCAGAGGACAGGTCTAGAAGGAGGAGCATAGAGTAATGTAGAAGCAGAGGACAGGTCTAGAAGGAGGAGCACAGAGTAATGTAGAAGGCGAAGGACACGTCTAGAAGGAGGAGCACAGAGTAATATAGAAGGCAGAGGACTGCTCTTGAAGGAGGAGCACAGAGTAATGTAGAAGGCGGAGGACAGGTCTAGAAGGAGGAGCATAGAGTAATGTAGAAGGTGAAGGACAGGTCTAGAAGGAGGAGCACAGAGTAATATAGAAGGCAGAGGACAGGTCTAGATGGAGGAGCACAGAGTAATGTAGAAGGCGATGGACAGTTCTAGTAGGAGGATCACAGAGTAATGTAGAAGGTTAAGGACAGGTCTAGAAGAAGGAGCACAGAGTAATATAGAAGGCAGAGGACTGGTCTTGAAGGAGGAGCACAGAGTAATGTAGAAGGCGGAGGACAGGTCTAGAAGGAGGAGCACAGAGTAATGTAGAAGGTGGAGGACAGGTCTTGAAGGAGGAGCACAGAGTAATATAGAAGGCGAAGGACAGGTCTAGAAGGAGGAGCACAGAGTAATGTAGAAGGCGGAGGACAGGTCTAGATGGAGGAGCACAGAGTAATGTAGAAGGCGGAGGACAGGTCTAGAAGGAGGAGCACAGAGTAATGTAGAAGGTGGAGGACAGGTCTTGAAGGAGGAGCACAGAGTAATATAGAAGGCGAAGGACAGGTCTAGAAGGAGGAGCACAGAGTAATGTAGAAGGCGGAGGACAGGTCTAGATGGAGGAGCACAGAGTAATGTAGAAGGCGGAGGACAGGTCTAGAAGGAGGAGCACAGAGTAATGTAGAAGGCGGAGGACAGGTCTAGATGGAGGAGCACAGAGTAATGTAGAGGTCTAGAAGGAGGAGCACAGAGTAATGTAGAAGACAGAGGACAGGTCTAGAAGGAGGAGCACATAGTAATGTAGAAATCGGAGGACAGGTCTAGGGGGAGAGGCACAGAGTAATGTAGAAGGCGGAGGACAGGTCTAGAAGGAGGAGCACAGAGTAATGTAGAAGGCGGAGGACAGGTCTAGATGGAGGAGCACAGAGTAATGTAGAGGTCTAGAAGGAGGAGCACAGAGTAATGTAGAAGACAGAGGACAGGTCTAGAAGGAGGAGCACATAGTAATGTAGAAATCGGAGGACAGGTCTAGGGGGAGAGGCACAGAGTAATGTAGAAGGCGGAGGACAGGTCTAGAAGGAGGAGCACAGAGTAATGTAGACGGCAGAGGACAGGTCTAGAAGGAGGAGCACAGAGTAATGTAGAAGGCGGAGGACAGGTCTAGAAGGAGGAGCACAGAGTAATGTAGAAGGTGAAGGACAGGTCTAGAAGGAGGATCACAGAGTAATGTAGAAGGCGGAGGACAGGTCTAGAAGGAGGAGCAGAGTAATGTAGAAGACAGAGGACAGGTCTAGAAGGAGGAGCACATAGTAATGTAGAAGGGGGAGGACAGGTCTAGGGGGAGGAGCACAGAGTAACGTAGAAGGCGGAGGACAGGTCTAGAAGGAGGAGCACAGAGTAATATAGAAGGCAGAGGACTGGTCTAGAAGGAGGAGCACAGAGTAATGTAGAAGGCGGAGGACAAGTCTAGATGGAGGAGCACAGAGTAATGTAGTAGCAGAGGACAGGTCTAGAAGGAGGAGCACAGAGTAATGTAGAAGACAGAGGACAGGTCTAGAAGGAGGAGCACAGAGTAATGTAGAAGGCGGAGGACAGGTCTAGAAGGAGGAGCACAGAGTAATGTAGTAGCAGAGGACAGGTCTAGAAGGAGGAGCACAGAGTAATGTAGAAGACAGAGGACAGGTCTAGAAGGAGGAGCACAGAGTAATGTAGAAGGCGGAGGACAGGTCTAGAAGGAGGAGCACAGTGTAATGTAGAAGCCAGAGGACTGGTCTAGAAGGAGGAGCACAGAGTAATGTAGTAGACAGAGGACAGGTCTAGAAGGAGGAGCACAGAGTAATGTAGAAGGCAGAGGACAGGTCTAGATGGAGGAGCACAGAGTAATATTAGTAGAAGGCGATGGACAGGTCTAGTAGGAGGATCACAGAGTAGTGTAGAAGGTGAAGGACAGGTCTAGAAGGAGGAGCACAGAGTAATATAGAAGGCAGAGGACTGGTCTTGAAGGAGGAGCACAGAGTAATATAGAAGGCGGAGGACAGGTCTAGAAGGAGGAGCACAGAGTAATGTAGAAGGCGGAGGACAGGTCTAGATGGAGGAGCACAGAGTAATGTAGAAGGCGGAGGACAGGTCTAGAAGGAGGAGCACAGAGTAATGTAGAAGGCGGAGGACAGGTCCAGAAGGAGGAGCACATAGTAATGTAGAAGACAGAGGACAGGTCTAGAAGGAGGAGCACAGAGTAATGTAGAAGGTGAAGGACAGGTCTAGAAGGAGGAGCACAGAGTAATGTAGAAGGCAGAGGACAGGTCTAGAAGGAGGAGCACAGAGTAATGTAGAAGCAGAGGACAGGTCTAGAAGGAGGAGCACAGAGTAATGTAGAAGACAGAGGACAGGTCTAGAAGGAGAAGCACAGAGTAATTTAGAAGGCGGAGGACAGGTCTAGAAGGAGGAGCACAGAGTAATGTAGAAGGTGAAGGACAGGTCTAGAAGGAGGAGCACATAGTAATGTAGAAGGCGGAGCCCAGGTCTAGAAGGAGGAGCACAGTGTAATGTAGAAGGCAGAGGACTGGTCTAGAAGGAGGAGCACAGAGTAATGTAGAAGCAGAGGACATGTCTAGAAGGAGGAGCACAGAGTAATGTAGAAGACAGAGGACAGGTCTAGAAGGAGGAGCACAGAGTAATGTAGAAGGCGGAGGACAGGTCTAGAAGGAGGAGCACAAAGTAATGTAGAAGGTGAAGGACAGGTCTAGAAGGAGGAGCACAGAGTAATATAGAAGGCGGAGGCCAGGTCTAGAAGGAGGAGCACAGAGTAATGTAGAAGGTGAAGGACAGGTCTAGAAGGAGGAGCACAGAGTAATGTAGAAGGCAGAGGACAGGTCTAGAAGGAGGAGCATAGAGTAATGTAGAAGCAGAGGACAGGTCTAGAAGGAGGAGCACAGAGTAATGTAGAAGGCGAAGGACACGTCTAGAAGGAGGAGCACAGAGTAATATAGAAGGCAGAGGACTGGTCTTGAAGGAGGAGCACAGAGTAATGTAGAAGGCGGAGGACAGGTCTAGAAGGAGGAGCACAGTGTAATGTAGAAGGCAGATGACTGATCTAGAAGGAGGAGCACAGAGTAATGTAGTAGCAGAGGACAGGTCTAGAAGGAGGAGCACAGAGTAATGTAGAAGACAGAGGACAGGTCTAGAAGGAGGAGCACAGAGTAATGTAGAAGGCGGAGGACAGGTCTAGAAGGAGGAGCACAGAGTAATGTAGAAGGTGAAGGACAGGTCTAGAAGGAGGATCACAGAGTAATGTAGAAGGCGGAGGACAGGTCTAGAAGGAGGAGCAGAGTAATGTAGAAGACAGAGGACAGGTCTAGAAGGAGGAGCACATAGTAATGTAGAAGGCGGAGGACAGGTCTAGGGGGAGGAGCACAGAGTAACGTAGAAGGCGGAGGACAGGTCTAGAAGGAGGAGCACAGAGTAATGTAGAAGGTGAAGGACAGGTCTAGAAGGAGGAGCACAGAGTAATATAGAAGGCAGAGGACAGGTCTAGCTGGAGGAGCACAGAGTAATGTAGAAGGCGATGGACAGGTCTAGTAGGAGGATCACAGAGTAATGTAGAAGGTGAAGGACAGGTCTAGAAGGAGGAGCACAGAGTAATATAGAAGGCAGAGGACTGGTCTAGAAGGAGGAGCACAGAGTAATGTAGAAGGCGGAGGACAAGTCTAGATGGAGGAGCACAGAGTAATGTAGTAGCAGAGGACAGGTCTAGAAGGAGGAGCACAGAGTAATGTAGAAGACAGAGGACAGGTCTAGAAGGAGGAGCACAGAGTAATGTAGAAGGCGGAGGACAGGTCTAGAAGGAGGAGCACAGAGTAATGTAGTAGCAGAGGACAGGTCTAGAAGGAGGAGCACAGAGTAATGTAGAAGACAGAGGACAGGTCTAGAAGGAGGAGCACAGAGTAATGTAGAAGGCGGAGGACAGGTCTAGAAGGAGGAGCACAGTGTAATGTAGAAGCCAGAGGACTGGTCTAGAAGGAGGAGCACAGAGTAATGTAGTAGACAGAGGACAGGTCTAGAAGGAGGAGCACAGAGTAATGTAGAAGGCAGAGGACAGGTCTAGATGGAGGAGCACAGAGTAATATTAGTAGAAGGCGATGGACAGGTCTAGTAGGAGGATCACAGAGTAGTGTAGAAGGTGAAGGACAGGTCTAGAAGGAGGAGCACAGAGTAATATAGAAGGCAGAGGACTGGTCTTGAAGGAGGAGCACAGAGTAATATAGAAGGCGGAGGACAGGTCTAGAAGGAGGAGCACAGAGTAATGTAGAAGGCGGAGGACAGGTCTAGATGGAGGAGCACAGAGTAATGTAGAAGGCGGAGGACAGGTCTAGAAGGAGGAGCACAGAGTAATGTAGAAGGCGGAGGACAGGTCCAGAAGGAGGAGCACATAGTAATGTAGAAGACAGAGGACAGGTCTAGAAGGAGGAGCACAGAGTAATGTAGAAGGTGAAGGACAGGTCTAGAAGGAGGAGCACAGAGTAATGTAGAAGGCAGAGGACAGGTCTAGAAGGAGGAGCACAGAGTAATGTAGAAGCAGAGGACAGGTCTAGAAGGAGGAGCACAGAGTAATGTAGAAGACAGAGGACAGGTCTAGAAGGAGAAGCACAGAGTAATTTAGAAGGCGGAGGACAGGTCTAGAAGGAGGAGCACAGAGTAATGTAGAAGGTGAAGGACAGGTCTAGAAGGAGGAGCACAGAGTAATGTAGAAGGCGGAGCCCAGGTCTAGAAGGAGGAGAACAGTGTAATGTAGAAGGCAGAGGACTGGTCTAGAAGGAGGAGCACAGAGTAATGTAGAAGCAGAGGACATGTCTAGAAGGAGGAGCACAGAGTAATGTAGAAGACAGAGGACAGGTCTAGAAGGAGGAGCACAGAGTAATGTAGAAGGCGGAGGACAGGTCTAGAAGGAGGAGCACAAAGTAATGTAGAAGGTGAAGGACAGGTCTAGAAGGAGGAGCACAGAGTAATATAGAAGGCGGAGGCCAGGTCTAGAAGGAGGAGCACAGAGTAATGTAGAAGGTGAAGGACAGGTCTAGAAGGAGGAGCACAGAGTAATGTAGAAGGCAGAGGACAGGTCTAGAAGGAGGAGCATAGAGTAATGTAGAAGCAGAGGACAGGTCTAGAAGGAGGAGCACAGAGTAATGTAGAAGGCGAAGGACACGTCTAGAAGGAGGAGCACAGAGTAATATAGAAGGCAGAGGACTGGTCTTGAAGGAGGAGCACAGAGTAATGTAGAAGGCGGAGGACAGGTCTAGAAGGAGGAGCACAGTGTAATGTAGAAGGCAGATGACTGGTCTAGAAGGAGGAGCACAGAGTAATGTAGTAGCAGAGGACAGGTCTAGAAGGAGGAGCACAGAGTAATGTAGAAGACAGAGGACAGGTCTAGAAGGAGGAGCACAGAGTAATGTAGAAGGCGGAGGACAGGTCTAGAAGGAGGAGCACAGTGTAATGTAGAAGGCAGAGGACTGGTCTAGAAGGAGGAGCATAGAGTAATGTAGTAGACAGAGGACAGGTCTAGAAGGAGGAGCACAGAGTAATGTAGAAGGCAGAGGACAGGTCTAGATGGAGGAGCACAGAGTAATATTAGTAGAAGGCGATGGACAGGTCTAGTAGGAGGATCACAGAGTAATGTAGAAGGTGAAGGACAGGTCTAGAAGGAGGAGCACAGAGTAATATAGAAGGCAGAGGACTGGTCTTGAAGGAGGAGCACAGAGTAATATAGAAGGCGGAGGACAGGTCTAGAAGGAGGAGCACAGAGTAATGTAGAAGGCGGAGGACAGGTCTAGATGGAGGAGCACAGAGTAATGTAGAAGGCGGAGGACAGGTCTAGAAGGAGGAGCACAGAGTAATGTAGAAGGCGGAGGACAGGTCCAGAAGGAGGAGCACATAGTAATGTAGAAGACGGAGGACAGGTCTAGAAGGAGGAGCACAGAGTAATGTAGAAGGTGAAGGACAGGTCTAGAAGGAGGAGCACAGAGTAATGTAGAAGGCAGAGGACAGGTCTAGAAGGAGGAGCACAGAGTAATATAGAAGCAGAGGACAGGTCTAGAAGGAGGAGCACAGAGTAATGTAGAAGACAGAGGACAGGTCTAGAAGGAGAAGCACAGAGTAATTTAGAAGGCGGAGGACAGGTCTAGAAGGAGGAGCACAGAGTAATGTAGAAGGTGAAGGACAGGTCTAGAAGGAGGAGCACAGAGTAATGTAGAAGGCGGAGGCCAGGTCTAGAAGGAGGAGCACAGTGTAATGTAGAAGGCAGAGGACTGGTCTAGAAGGAGGAGCACAGAGTAATGTAGAAGCAGAGGACATGTCTAGAAGGAGGAGCACAGAGTAATGTAGAAGACAGAGGACAGGTCTAGAAGGAGGAGCACAGAGTAATGTAGAAGGCGGAGGACAGGTCGAGATGGAGGAGCACAAAGTAATCTAGAAGGTGAAGGACAGGTCTAGAAGGAGGAGCACAGAGTAATATAGAAGGCGGAGGCCAGGTCTAGAAGGAGGAGAACAGAGTAACGTAGAAGGCGGAGGACAGGTCCAGATGGAGGAGCACAGAGTAATGTAGAAGGCAGAGGACAGGTCTAGAAGGAGGAGCAAAGAGTAATGTAGAAGACAGAGGACAGGTCTAGAAGGAGGAGCACAGAGTAATGTGGAAGGTGAAGGACTTGTCTAGAAGGAGGAGCACAGAGTAATGTAGAAGGCAGAGGACAGGTCTAGAAGGAGGAGCATAGAGTAATGTAGAAGCAGAGGACAGGTCTAGAAGGAGGAGCACAGAGTAATGTAGAAGGCGAAGGACACGTCTAGAAGGAGGAGCACAGAGTAATATAGAAGGCAGAGGACTGCTCTTGAAGGAGGAGCACAGAGTAATGTAGAAGGCGGAGGACAGGTCTAGAAGGAGGAGCATAGAGTAATGTAGAAGGTGAAGGACAGGTCTAGAAGGAGGAGCACAGAGTAATATAGAAGGCAGAGGACAGGTCTAGATGGAGGAGCACAGAGTAATGTAGAAGGCGATGGACAGTTCTAGTAGGAGGATCACAGAGTAATGTAGAAGGTTAAGGACAGGTCTAGAAGAAGGAGCACAGAGTAATATAGAAGGCAGAGGACTGGTCTTGAAGGAGGAGCACAGAGTAATGTAGAAGGCGGAGGACAGGTCTAGAAGGAGGAGCACAGAGTAATGTAGAAGGTGGAGGACAGGTCTTGAAGGAGGAGCACAGAGTAATATAGAAGGCGAAGGACAGGTCTAGAAGGAGGAGCACAGAGTAATGTAGAAGGCGGAGGACAGGTCTAGATGGAGGAGCACAGAGTAATGTAGAAGGCGGAGGACAGGTCTAGAAGGAGGAGCACAGAGTAATGTAGAAGGTGGAGGACAGGTCTTGAAGGAGGAGCACAGAGTAATATAGAAGGCGAAGGACAGGTCTAGAAGGAGGAGCACAGAGTAATGTAGAAGGCGGAGGACAGGTCTAGATGGAGGAGCACAGAGTAATGTAGAAGGCGGAGGACAGGTCTAGAAGGAGGAGCACAGAGTAATGTAGAAGGCGGAGGACAGGTCTAGATGGAGGAGCACAGAGTAATGTAGAGGTCTAGAAGGAGGAGCACAGAGTAATGTAGAAGGTGGAGGACAGGTCTTGAAGGAGGAGCACAGAGTAATATAGAAGGCGAAGGACAGGTCTAGAAGGAGGAGCACAGAGTAATGTAGAAGGCGGAGGACAGGTCTAGATGGAGGAGCACAGAGTAATGTAGAAGGCGGAGGACAGGTCTAGAAGGAGGAGCACAGAGTAATGTAGAAGGCGGAGGACAGGTCTAGATGGAGGAGCACAGAGTAATGTAGAGGTCTAGAAGGAGGAGCACAGAGTAATGTAGAAGACAGAGGACAGGTCTAGAAGGAGGAGCACATAGTAATGTAGAAATCGGAGGACAGGTCTAGGGGGAGAGGCACAGAGTAATGTAGAAGGCGGAGGACAGGTCTAGAAGGAGGAGCACAGAGTAATGTAGACGGCAGAGGACAGGTCTAGAAGGAGGAGCATAGAGTAATGTAGAAGCAGAGGACATGTCTAGAAGGAGGAGCACAGAGTAATGTAGAAGGCGGAGGACAGGTCTAGAAGGAGGAGCACAGAGTAATGTAGAAGGTGAAGGACAGGTCTAGAAGGAGGATCACAGAGTAATGTAGAAGGCGGAGGACAGGTCTAGAAGGAGGAGCAGAGTAATGTAGAAGACAGAGGACAGGTCTAGAAGGAGGAGCACATAGTAATGTAGAAGGGGGAGGACAGGTCTAGGGGGAGGAGCACAGAGTAACGTAGAAGGCGGAGGACAAGTCTAGAAGGAGGAGCACAGGGTAATGTAGAAGATAGAGGGACAGGTCTAGAAGGAGGAGCACAGAGTAATGTAGAAGGTGAAGGACAGGTCTAGAAGGAGGAGCACAGAGTAATGTAGAAGGCGGAGGACAGGTCTAGATGGAGGAGCACAGAGTAATGTAGAAGGCGGAGGACAGGTCTAGAAGGAGGAGCACAGAGTAATGTAGAAGACAGAGGACAGGTCTAGAAGGAGGAGCACAGAGTAATGTAGAAGGCGGAGGACAGGTCTAGAAGGAGGAGCACAGAGTAATGTAGAAGGTGAAGGACAGGTCTAGAAGGAGGATCACAGAGTAATGTAGAAGGCGGAGGACAGGTCTAGAAGGAGGAGCACAGAGTAATGTAGAAGACAGAGGACAGGTCTAGAAGGAGGAGCACATAGTAATGTAGAAGGCGGAGGACAGGTCTAGGGGGAGGAGCACAGAGTAACGTAGAAGGCGGAGGACAAGTCTAGAAGGAGGAGCACAGGGTAATGTAGAAGATAGAGGGACAGGTCTAGAAGGAGGAGCACATAGTAATGTAGAAGGCGGAGGACAGGTCTAGAAGGAGGAGCACAGAGTAATGTAGAAGGCAGAGGACAGGTCTAGAAGGAGGAGTACGTCTGCTAGAGCACACCCCTGATGCTGCCCGCCAGAGATGAGCAGAAGAACATTAGAAGCCTGTGTGTGAGGAGTGGGTGGGCAATCAGCCCTCCCAATAAATTAATGGATGGATAGATACAGGGATGGTGGGGTTAATGCAGGGATGATGGCTGGACTACCCATTATCTCTTTATATAACCTCCCATCATCTCTGTATATACCAGCCATCATCTCTGTATACAGTATAAACCCCATCATCCCCGTATATACCAGCAAGGCTGGTATATACAGTGATGATGGGGGTTGTATAGAGAGATGTTGGCTGGTATATACAGGGATGATGGGAGTTATATACGGGGATGATGGGAGTTATATACGGGGATGATGCTGGTTATATACAGTGATCATGGCTGAACCAGCCATCACCCATATATTTATATAACTGCCATCATCCCTTTATACAACCCCATCATCCCTGTTTATACCAGCCAGGCTGGTATATACAGGGATGATTGGGATTATTTACAGGGATGATGACTGGTTTATACAGGGATGATGTGGGTTATATACAAGGGGATGGCTGGTATATACAGGGATGATGGGGGTTATATACAGGGGTAATGGCTGGTATATACAGGGCTGATGACTGGTATATACAGAGATGATGTGGGTTATATACAAGGGGATGGCTGGTATATACAGGGATGATGGGGGTTATATACAGGGGTAATGGCTGGTATATACAGGGCTGATGACTGGTATATACAGGGATGATGGGGGTTATATATTCTTTCATATACTGTTAGAGAGTTCTGCAACACTTTCTAATGCAAACTCCTCTGTCAGAGAAGAGATATATATATATATATATATATATATAAAAGCTCATTCAGAATGCTAAAATACCCTCACCCCATATCTAATAGGGACCACCTCCTGTGGTCTGAAGGTCTGGAGAGGGCAGTATGGCACTGGGCCCCTTCCTTCCACAAGGACCATAGCAGTGGCCCGACATCTCCACCATTAGGCAGATGACACATGATAAGCGTGTAACGTGACGCCTGGCAAACTTATCACGCCACACAGTGACAGATTCTGGAATTTATTTCACTCCTGACAATTAACAGTAATATTTCCTAAGATGTAAATATGTGGCTGTGACTGATGCCTCCGACACCCTAGACCCCACCAAAGTCGCCATGTTGAGGGGTTGCGGTCTTCTGCCTGGGCCCAGAGTCTAGAAACAGATGAGAAAAGTGAATTAGTCATACAGTATAGGAGTCACTTCCAGGCCTCTGCTCTATTATGTTATTATATAGAGATAATGACTGCGGGGCGGGGCCTGATCTCTGTCATATGAGGGGTGGGAGGTTAGAACATACATTAAATATTGTGGACTTGGGTTGTTAGTTTCCACACTCCTTAATAATTCCACAACCCCACCTGCAATGATGACATCATTGTTCTTTCCTTTCGGCCACGCCTCCATCTATCATGACATGAGGAGCAGCATATTTCACAAACTTCAGTTGGAGACCATGGGTCTATGGAAAGCCGCCTGACCACCCCACAACCATGGAAAGCCGCCTGACCACCCCACAACCATGGAAAGCCGCCTGACCACCCCACAACCATGGAAAGCCGCCTGACCACCCCACTACCATGGAAAGCCGCCTGACCATCCCACAACCATGGAAAGCCGCCTGACCATCCCACAACCATGGAAAGCCGCCTGACCATCCCACAACCATGGAAAGCTGCCTGACCACCCCACAACCATGGAAAGCCGCCTGACCACCCCACACCCATGGAAAGCCGCCTGACCATCCCACAACCATGGAAAGCCGCCTGACCATCCCACAACCATGGAAAGCCGCCTGATCACCCCACAACCATGGAAAGCCGCCTGACCACCCCACAACCATGGAAAGCCGCCTGACCATCCAACAACCATGGAAAGCCGCCTGACCACCCCACACCCATGGAAAGCCGCCTGACCATCCCACAACCATGGAAAGCCGCCTGACCACCCCACAACCATGGAAATCCGCTTGGCCACCCCACAATCATGGAAAGCCACCTGACCACTCCACAACCATGGAAAGCCGCTTGGCCACCCCACAATCATGAAAAGCCGCCTGACCACTCCACAACCATGTAAAGCTGCCTGACTACCCACAACCATGTAAAGCCGCCTATCCATCACTGATCTGGGCATTATGTACAGCAAAATATCCTTCTACAGTAAAGGCCATAAAATACGTGTCATGCCGCGTGGCCCTGACTCTGCGCCATTACATGAGGAAGACTCCCAACGATCTGTGAGGCGGCAGCAAATCCATTTCACGTGTAACATTTATTGCGGCAGCAACCGAGAATCAACGTTTCTGCTCATGACATCAGCAAATACACACAAACATATATATATATATATATATATATATATATACATTGAGGTGCAGAAGGATTTGGACAGTGACACATTTTCCATGATTTGGGTTTTGCTGCCACCACATTGCATTTGACATGAAACATCTGAGATACAATTGAAGTTTAGACTTTCAGGTTTAATTCAAGGGGTAAAACAAAAATCTCCTGTGAAATGTTTAGGAATTGTCGCCATTTTTCTATGCAGCCGCCTCATGTCAGGGGCTCAAAAGTAATTGAACAAATGAACATTCACATAAATTAAATTATTATTTTTTTAATAATTTGTGGAGAATCCTGTGCAGCAATGATGGCCTGAAGTCTGGACCCATGGACATAACCACACGCTGGGCTCCTCCTTTGTGAGTCTTTGCCCGGCCTTTACTGCCGCGTCTTCACTTGTCGCTTGTTTGTGGCTTTTTCTGCCTCCAGTTTTGTCTTCAGCAGGTGAAATGCTGGATCGGGGTGAAATGCTGCATCGGGGTGAAATGCTGCATCGGGGTGAAATGCTGCATCGGGGTGAAATGCTGCATCGGGGTGAGATCTGGTAACTCGGCCATTGCAGAATATTCCACTTCTTTCCTTATAAACTCCTGGGTCGCTTTCGCAGGATGTTCTGGGTCATTGTCCATCTTTCCTGTGAAGCGACGTCCAATCACCTGCTGCATGTGGTGGAATCTGAGCAGAAAGTAAATCCCTGAACACTTCACAATTCACCCAGCTGCTTCTGCCTTCAGTCACATCATCAGTAAACACTAGTGACTCAGAGCCAGGCAGCCATGCATGCCCATGCCATCACACTGCCCCCACCGTGCCATCACACCGCCTCCACCGTGCCACCACACCGTGCCATCACACCGCTTCCACCGTGCCATCACACCGCCCCCACCGTGCCATCACACCACCCCCACCGTACCACCACACTGCCCCCACTGTGGCATCACAACGCCTCCACCATGCCATCACACCGCCTCCACCATGCCATCACACCGCCTCCACAGTGCCAGCACACCGCCCCCACCGTGCCATCACACCGCCTCCACCGTGCCACCACACCGCCTCCACCGTGCCATCACACCGCCTCCACCGTGCCACCACACCGCCTCCACCGTGCCATCACACCTCCCCCACCATGGCATCACAATGCCTCCACCATGCCATCACACCGCCTCCACCATGCCATCACACCGCCTCCACCATGCCATCACACCGCCCCCACCATGCCATCACACTGCCTCCAGCATGCCATCACACTGCCCCCAGCATGCCACCACACTACCCCCACATGCCATCACACTGCCCCCAGCATGCCACCACACTACCCCCACATGCCATCACTCTGCCTCCAACATGTCATCACACTGCCTCCACCATTTCATCACACTGCCTCCACCATGTCATCACGCTGCCTCCACCATGTCATCACGCTGCCTCCACCATGCCATCACGCTGCCTCCACCATGCCATCACGCCGCCTCCACCATGTCATCACGCCGCCCCCACCATGCCATCACGCCGCCTCCACCATGCCATCACGCCGCCTCCACCATGTCATCACGCCGCCTACACCATGTCATCACGCCGCCTCCACCATGTAATCACGCCGCCTCCACCATGTCATCACGCCGCCTCCACCATGCCATCACGCCGCCCCCACCATGCCATCACGCCGCCTCCACCATGCCATCACGCCGCCTCCACCATGCCATCACACCGCCTACACTATGCCATCACACTGCCTCCACCATGCCATCACACTGCCTCCACCATGCCATCACACTGCCTCCACCATGGCATCACACCTCCTCCACCATGCCATCACACCGCCTCCACCATGCCATCACACCGCCTCCACCATGCCATCACACCGCCTCCACCATGCCATCACACCGCCTCCACCATGCCATCACACCGCCTCCACCATGCCATCACACCGCCTCCACCATGCCATCGCACTGCCTCTACCATGCCATCACACTGCCCTCAGAATGTTTTACAGAGGATGTGGTGGCTTTGGATCATGAGCTGTTCCAAGTCTTCTCCATATTTTCTTCCTCCCATCATTCTTCTCCAGGTTGATCTAAGTTTCACTTCTTTATATGTTGTTTGGTAAAGTCTGATCCGGTCTTTCTATTTTTGAGGCTGATTAATGGTTTGCACCTTGTGGTGAACCCTCTGTATTTGCTCTCATGAAGTCTTCTCTTTATGGGAGACTTAGATACTGATCCTCCTACTTCCAGGAGAGTCTTCACTTGGGTCGATGTTGTAATGGGGTTTTTCTTCACCATGGAAAGGATTCTGCGATCATCCCCCAATGTTGTCTTCCGTGGACGTCCAGGCCTTTTAGAGGTCACGTGATCACCAGTGCGCTCTTATTTTCAAGAATGTACCGGACTGTTGATTTGGCCGCTCCTAACATTTGTGCTTCTCTCTGATGGATTTCTTCATTTTTTTCAGCCTGACGATGGTCGGTGTCACTTGCATTGAGAGCTCCTCTGACCTCATGTTGTGGGTTCACAGCAACAGCTTCCAAATGCAAATGCTGCACCTGGAATCAACTCCAGACCTTTTACCTGCTTAATTGATGATGGATTAATGAGGGAATAGTCCATGCAGCCCATTAAATAGCTTGTAAGATAATTGTCCAATTACCTTTGGTACCTTGAAAAAGAGGCAGCTGCATATTAAAGAGCTGTAATTCCTAACCCCTACCTCAAATTAGGATGTGAATACCCTCAAATTAAATCTGAGAGTCGGCACTTTAAGCCCATACTGATTATATAACTGGATATTCAATGTGTTCTGGTTATCAGCTAAAATGCCAAAACTTGTGTCACTGTCCAAATAATTCTTGACCTGACGGTATATATTTCCTGGACGTCCCACACAGTAGCACATACATGTGGGGGTTTATCCACGACCATTTTTCCAGAAAAGGAAAGGATCATTTATTTGTGCTCTAAGGAAGGAGAAAACCTGGCGAGTTGGCGAGGAGGCACTAGAAGCTCTTGTTATAGGGGCGAGGACAGATGTCCCCCAGCAGGCGGCCGTGCTCACTCGTCTGGACTCACAGCCACTTCATATGCAGGAAGAGCTCAGGTGAGAGTATCTGCCGGGCAGCATCATGGAGCACCCCAAAAACCTTTATCTGTCATTACAGACTAGACTTCGGTGAGAAAAGAGTCTACCATTGGTCGTTCAGTTGTAATGTCAGGGTTATCCCACCCGTAAGTGATCGTGCTCCATCCCCCATATGTATGTGCTGCTGTTTGTCATTCTCCTTTCCTGCAGTCCAAAGGAAATTCGGCCTAAATAACCTGACCGACCAGTCCTGATCGAACGAGGAAAAGTGTAACAGAGCGTCCGCGATGACATCATGACCAGATGTATGTACAATGTATGTGGGGACCTCGTGCTCCCGGCGTCCTCCATTCACGGGAGCAGCAGCGTTCCGGCCGACGCTCTGGATCCCCTCTAGTCCAGGTCAGTGCAGGTCCAGTTTTGTGGTGATGATCTCATTTTGGAGATCCCGACATGTCCTAAGCAGAAACGTACCTGGCACAATAAACGTTACATCATTGGATTTGTTGCCGCCTCACGGATTTCTTCATCTCTTGGGCACTCCAGTAGGAATGTGACCGTCCCGAAGATCTGAGATGACTACAGGCGATCTAGCAGCAATTCTAGCAATATAGGAGAATGACTGTGTGACCCTGCATGCTGGTGGCATATATGTATATATATATATATATATATATATATATATATCGCACTATAGCGCCATGATGTCTACTCAGCTCTTACCGTCGGTGGATTCGGGCCTTTCCTCTTCAGCTAAACCTTCCACTTCCTCTGTATCAAAAATGTCGTCTTCTTCATCACCCTGAGCAGCTACAACAACAAGCAGGAACACGTGATGGACAAGTCCTCCCCAGAGAAAAAATCACCAAAGCCAAAAGTACAGAACAAAAATCATATATGCATTGTCTGTATTACATGTGTGATATTACACGGGGAGCGTCTGTATTACATGTGTGATATTACATGGGGAGTGTCTGTATTACATGTTGGATATTACACGGGAGTGTCTGTATTACATGTGTGATATTACACGGGGGCGTCTGTATTACATGTGTGATATTACACGGGGAGCGTCTGTATTACATGTGTGATATTACATGGGGAGTGTCTGTATTACATGTGTGATATTACACGGGGAGCGTCTGTATTACATGTGTGATATTACATGGGGAGTGTCTGTATTACATGTTGGATATTACACGGGAGTGTCTGTATTACATGTGTGATATTACACGGGGAGCGTCTGTATTACATGTGTGATATTACACGGGGAGCGTCTGTATTACATGTGTGATATTACATGGGGAGTGTCTGTATTACATGTTGGATATTACACGGGAGTGTCTGTATTACATGTGTGATATTACACGGGAGAGTATCTGTATTACATGTGTGATATTACACGGGAGCGTCTGTATTACATGTGTGATATTACACGGGGAGCGTCTGTATTACATGTGTGATATTACACGGGGGAGCGTCTGTATTACATGTGTGATATTACACGGGGAGCGTCTGTATTACATGTGTGATATTACATGGGGAGTGTCTGTATTACATGTGTGATATTACACGGGAGAATGTCTGTATTACATGTGTGATATTACACGGGAGAGCATCTGTATTACATGTGTGATATTACACGGGGAGCGTCTGTATTACATGTGTGATATTACACGGGGAGTGTCTGTATTACATGTGTGATATTACATGGGGAGTGTCTGTATTACATGTGTGATATTACACGGGGAGTGTCTGTATTACATGTGTGATATTACACGGGGAGCGTCTGCATTACATGTGTGATATTACACGGGGAGTGTCTGTATTACATGTGTGATATTACACGGGGAGCGTCTGCATTACATGTGTGATATTACACAGGGAGGAGTGTCTGTATTACATGTGTGATATTACACGGGGGCGTCTGTATTACATGTGTGATATTACACGGGGAGCGTCTGTATTACATGTGTGATATTACATGGGGAGTGTCTGTATTACATGTGTGATATTACACGGGGAGCGTCTGTATTACATGTGTGATATTACATGGGGAGTGTCTGTATTACATGTTGGATATTACACGGGAGTGTCTGTATTACATGTGTGATATTACACGGGGAGCGTCTGTATTACATGTGTGATATTACACGGGGAGCGTCTGTATTACATGTGTGATATTACATGGGGAGTGTCTGTATTACATGTTGGATATTACACGGGAGTGTCTGTATTACATGTGTGATATTACACGGGAGAGTATCTGTATTACATGTGTGATATTACACGGGAGCGTCTGTATTACATGTGTGATATTACACGGGGAGCGTCTGTATTACATGTGTGATATTACACGGGGGAGCGTCTGTATTACATGTGTGATATTACACGGGGAGCGTCTGTATTACATGTGTGATATTACATGGGGAGTGTCTGTATTACATGTGTGATATTACACGGGAGAATGTCTGTATTACATGTGTGATATTACACGGGAGAGCATCTGTATTACATGTGTGATATTACACGGGGAGCGTCTGTATTACATGTGTGATATTACACGGGGAGTGTCTGTATTACATGTGTGATATTACACGGGGAGCGTCTGCATTACATGTGTGATATTACACGGGGAGTGTCTGTATTACATGTGTGATATTACACGGGGAGCGTCTGCATTACATGTGTGATATTACACAGGGAGGAGTGTCTGTATTACATGTGTGATATTACACGGGGGCGTCTGTATTACATGTGTGATATTACACGGGGAGCGTCTGTATTACATGTGTGATATTACACGGGGGCGTCTGTATTACATGTGTGATATTACACGGGGAGCGTCTGTATTACATGTGTGATATTACACGGGGAGCGTCTATATTACATGTGTGATATTACACGGGAAGCGTCTGTATTACATGTGTGATATTACACGGGGAACGTCTATATTACATGTGTGATATTACACGGGAAGCGTCTGTATTACATGTGTGATATTACACGGGGAACGTCTATATTACATGTGTGATATTACACGGGAAGCGTCTGTATTACATGTGTGATATTACACGGGGAGCGTCTTTATTACATGTGTGATATTACCCGGGGGAGCGTCTGTATAACATGTGTGATATTACACGGGGAACGTCTGTATTACATGTGTGATATTACACGGGGAGCGTCTGTATTACATGTGTGATATTACACGGGGAGCGCCTGTATTACATGTGTGATATTACACGGGGGAGCGTCTGTATTACATGTGTGACATTACAAGGGGAGCGTCTGTATTACATGTGTGATATTACACGGGAGTGTCTGTATTACATGTGTGATAATACACGGGAGCGTCTGTATTACATGTGTGACATTACACGGGGGAGCGTCTGTATTACATGTGTGACATTACAAGGGGAGCGTCTGTATTACATGTGTGATATTACACGGGAGTGTCTGTATTACATGTGTGATAATACACGGGAGCGTCTGTATTACATGTGTGACATTACACGGGGGAGTGTCTGTATTACATGTGTGATATTACACGGGGGAGCGTCTGTATTACATGTGTGACATTACACGGGGAGCGTCTGTATTACATGTGTGATATTACACGGGGGAGCGTCTGTATTACATGTGTGATATTACACGGGGGAGCGTCTGTATTACATGTGTGATATTACACGGGAACGTCTGTATTAGATGTGTGATATTACACGGGGGGGAGCGTCTGTATTACATGTGTGATATTACACGGAGAGCGTCTGTATTACATGTGTGATATTACACGGGGGAGTGTCTGTATTACATGTGTGATATTACACGGAGAGCGTCTGTATTACATGTGTGATATTACATGGGGAGCGTCTGTATTACATGTGTGATATTACACGGGGAGTGTCTGTATTACATGTGTGATATTACACGGAGAGCGTCTGTATTACATGTGTGATATTACACGGGGAGCGTCTGTATTACATGTGTGATATTACATGGGGAGCGTCTGTATTACATGTGTGATATTAAACGGGGAGCGTCTGTATTACATGTGTGATATTACACGGGAGGGAGCGTCTGTATTATATGTGTGATATTACACGGGGGAGCGTCTGTATTACATGTGTGATATTACACGGGGAGCGTCTGTATTACATGTGTGATATTACACGGGAGCGTCTGTATTACATGTGTGATATTACACGGGAGCGTCTGTATTACATGTGTGATATTACACGGGGAGCGTCTGTATTACATATATGATATTACACGGGGCGTCTGTATTACATGTGTGATATTACACGGGGAGCATCTGTATTACATGTGTGATATTACACGGGGACCGTCTGTATTACATGTGTGATATTACACGGCGAGCATCTGTATTACATGTGTGATATTACATGGGGCGTCTGTATTACATGTGTGATATTACACGGGGAGCATCTGTATTACATGTGTGATATTACACGGGGACCGTCTGTATTACATGTGTGATATTACACGGCGAGCATCTGTATTACATGTGTGATATTACATGGGGCGTCTGTATTACATGTGTGATATTACACGGGGAGTGTCTGTATTACATGTGTGATATTACACGGGGAGCGTCTGTATTACATGTGTGATATTACACGGGGGAGCGTCTGTATTACATGTGTGACATTACACGGGGAGCGTCTGTATTACATATGTGATATTACACAGGGGAGTGTCTGTATTACATGTGTGATATTACACGGGGAGCGCCTGTATTACATGTGTGATATTACACGGGGAGCATCTGTATTACATGTGTGATATTACAAGGGGAGCGTCTGTATTACATGTTTTTACACCAGTACTGTCTATATTACACATGGAGTGTAGTGCAGTTGGTACAGTAAGTCTTGCAATGCTGGTAGCTGGAGATATTTCCCTCTCACCGGTGTTAAAATCGATGGTCCTCAGCAACTCGGACACATGGTCCACATTGACACAGAAATGATCCATGTTTTCGTAGCCAGGGTCTGGACGATCTATCGTGGAAACGTTGGACATGTCTGCGATCCTGTGAAAGCAATATGGTTTAATAGACCCAAGACATAAGGGGGAAGACAATAGAGCTGTATATGGACCAACAGAAGGTTTGCTCACTTTAAAAGCCACTAAAGTATATGGCGAAACACGATAGAAGGTGGAAGGAGGTGACAAGATACGATAGAAGGTGGAAGGAGGTGACAAGACACGATAGAAGGTGAAGGAGGTGACAAGACACGATAGAAGGTGAAGGAGGTGACAAGACACGATAGAAGGTGAAGGAGGTGACAAGACACGATAGAAGGTGGAAGGACGCGACAAGACACGATAGAAGGTGGAAGGACGTGACAAGACACAATAGAAGGTGGAAGGACGTGACAAGATACGATAGAAGGTGGAAGGACGTGACATGATAGAAGGTGGAAGGACGTGACAAGACACGATAGAAGGTGGAAGGACGTGACAAGATACGATAGCAGGTGGAAGGACATGACATGATAGAAGGTGGAAGGAGGTGACAAGACACGATACAAGGTGGAAGGACGTGACATGATACGATAGCAGGTGGAAGGACGTGACATGATAGAAGGTGGAAGGAGGTGACAAGACACGATAGAAGGTGGAAGGACATGACAAGACACAATAGAAGGTGGAAAGAGGTGACAAGATACGATAGAAGGTGGAAGGACGTGACAAGACACGATAGAAGGTGGAAGGAGGTGACAAGACACGATAGAAGGTGGAAGGAGGTGACAGGATACGATAGAAGGTGGAAGGACGTGACATGATAGAAGGTGGAAGGAGGTGACAAGACACTATAGAAGGTGGAAGGACGTGACAAGATACGATAGCAGGTGGAAGGACATGACATGATAGAAGGTGGAAGGAGGTGACAAGACACGATACAAGGTGGAAGGACGTGACAAGATACGATAGCAGGTGGAAGGACATGACATGTTAGAAGGTGGAAGGAGGTGACAAGACATGATAGAAGGTGGAAGGAGGTGACAAGACATGATAGAAGGTGGAAGGACATGACATGATAGAAGGTGGAAGGACGTGACAAGACATGATAGAAGGTGGAAGGACGTGACAAGACACGATAGAAGGTGGAAGGACGTGACAAGACACGATAGAAGGTGGAAGGACGTGACAAGACACAATAGAAGGTGGAAGGAGGTGACAAGACACAATAGAAGGTGGAAGGACGTGACAAGACACGATAGAAGGTGGAAGGACGTGACAAGACACGATAACAGGTGGAATGACAGGAAATGATAGAAGGTGGAAGGAGGTGACAAGACACGATAGAAGGTGGAAGGACGTGACATGATAGAAGGTGGAAGGACGTGACAAGACACGATAGAAGGTGGAAGGACGTGACAAGACACGATAGAAGGTGGAAGGACGTGACAAGACACAATAGAAGGTGGAAGGACGTGACAAGACACGATAGAAGGTGGAAGGAGGTGACAAGACACGATAACAGGTGCCAATGACAGGAAATGATAGAAGATGGAAGGAGGTGACAAGACACGATAGAAGGTGGAAGGACGTGACATGATAGAAGGTGGAAGGACGTGACAAGACACGATAGAAGGTGGAAGGACGTGACAAGATACGATAGCAGGTGGAAGGACATGACACGATAGAAGGTGGAAGGACGTGACAAGACACGATAGAAGGTGGAAGGACGTGACAAGACACAATAGAAGGTGGAAGGAGGTGACGAGACACAATAGAAGGTGGAAGGAGGTGAGAAGACATGCTAGAAGGTGGAAGGAGGTGACAAGACACAATAGAAGGTGGAAGGACGTGACAAGACACGATAGAAGGTGGAAGGACGTGACAAGACACGATAGAAGGTGGAAGGACGTGACAAGACACGATAGAAGGTGGAAGGACGTGACAAGACACGATAGAAGGTGGAAGGACGTGACAAGACACAATAGAAGGTGGAAGGACGTGACAAGACACGATAGAAGGTGGAAGGACGTGACAAGACACAATAGAAGGTGGAAGGAGGTGACAAGACACAATAGAAGGTGGAAGGAGGTGACAAGACACGATAACAGGTGGAATGACAGGAAATGATAGAAGGTGGAAGGAGGTGACAAGATACGATAGCAGGTGGAAGGACGTGACATGATAGAAGGTGGAAGGACGTGACAAGACACGATAGAAGGTGGAAGGACGTGACAAGATACGATAGCAGGTGGAAGGACATGACACGATAGAAGGTGGAAGGACGTGACAAGACACGATAGAAGGTGGAAGGACGTGACAAGACACAATAGAAGGTGGAAGGAGGTGACAAGACACAATAGAAGGTGGAAGGAGGTGACGAGACACAATAGAAGGTGGAAGGAGGTGAGAAGACATGCTAGAAGGTGGAAGGAGGTGACAAGACACAATAGAAGGTGGAAGGACGTGACAAGACACGATAGAAGGTGGAAGGACGTGACAAGACACGATAGAAGGTGGAAGGACGTGACAAGACACGATAGAAGGTGGAAGGACGTGACAAGACACGATAGAAGGTGGAAGGACGTGACATGATAGAAGGTGGAAGGACGTGACAAGACACGATAGAAGGTGGAAGGACGTGACAAGATACGATAGCAGGTGGAAGGACATGACACGATAGAAGGTGGAAGGACGTGACAAGACACGATAGAAGGTGGAAGGACGTGACAAGACACAATAGAAGGTGGAAGGAGGTGACAAGACACAATAGAAGGTGGAAGGAGGTGACGAGACACAATAGAAGGTGGAAGGAGGTGAGAAGACATGCTAGAAGGTGGAAGGAGGTGACAAGACACAATAGAAGGTGGAAGGACGTGACAAGACACGATAGAAGGTGGAAGGACGTGACAAGACACGATAGAAGGTGGAAGGACGTGACAAGACACGATAGAAGGTGGAAGGACGTGACAAGACACGATAGAAGGTGGAAGGACGTGACAAGACACAATAGAAGGCGGAAGGAGGTGACAAGACACAATAGAAGGTGGAAGGAGGTGACAAGACACGATAGAAGGTGGAAGGACGTGAAAAGACACGATAGAAGGTGGAAGGACGTGACAAGACACGATAGAAGGTGGAAGGAGGTGACAAGACACGATAGAAGGTGGAAGGAGGTGACAAGACACAATAGAAGGTGGAAGGAGGTGACAAGACACGATAGAAGGTGGAAGGAGGTGACAAGACACAATAGAAGGTGGAAGGACGTGACAAGACACGATAGAAGGTGGAAGGAGGTGACAAGAGACGATAGCAGGTGGAAGGACATGACATGATAGAAGGTGGAAGGACGTGACAACATACAATAGAAGGTGGAAGGAGGTGACAAGACAAAATAGAAGGTGGAAGGAGGTGACAAGACATGATAGAAGGTGGAAGGACGTGACAAGACACGATAGAAGGTGGAAGGACGTGACAAGACACGATAGAAGGTGGAAGGAGGTGACAAGACATGATAGAAGGTGGAAGGACGTGACAAGACACGATAGAAGGTGGAAGGACGTGACAAGACACGATAGAAGGTGGAAGGACGTGACAAGACACGATAGACAGGACATGATAGAAGGTGGAAGGACAGGACATGATAGAAGGTGGAAGGACAGGACATGATAGAAGGTGGAAGGACAGGACATGATAGAAGGTGGAAGGACAGGACATGAGGTTGAACATAAGAAGACTTCATGGCACGTGACATGACAGACAAGTTGTCAGGAAAGACGTATTTCTCCCTTGGACTTCTATGCTGAGAAGTTTTACATGTCGGACATATTTGATGGTTCTTATACTCACTTCTTGATCAGCTCTTTAGCAAGCTGCAAGAAGAAAGAAGATTCATGAGATACTCAATCCTGGGGTCATAGGTCTCCATATCCCCCCCACGCAGACCCTCTACTGTAAGAGCTGTCACACTATGGAGCCTCTACTGTAAGAGCAGTCACACTATGGAACCTCTACTGTAAGAGCAGTCACACTATGGAGCCTCTACTGTAAGAGCAGTCACACTCTGGAACCTCTACTGTAAGATCAGTCACACTATGGAACCTCTACTGTAAGATCAGTCACACTATGGAGCCTCTACTGTAAGAGCAGTCACACTATGGAACCCCTACTGTAAGAGCAGTCACACTATGGAGCCTCTACTGTAAGAGCGGTCACACTATGGAACCTCTACTGTAAGAGCAGTCACACTATGGACCCTCTACTGTAAGAGCAGTCACACTATGGAGCCTCTACTGTAAGAGCAGTCACACTATGGAGCCTCTACTGTAAGAGCAGTCACACTATGGAACCTCTACTGTAAGAGCAGTCACACTATGGAGCCTCTACTGTAAGAGCGGCACACTATGGAACCTCTACTGTAAGAACAGTCACACTATGGAACCTCTACTGTAAGAGCGGTCACACTATGGAGCCTCTACTGTAAGAGCTGTAAGAGCAGTCACACTATGGAACCTCTACTGTAAGAGCGGTCACACTATGGAGCCTCTACTGTAAGAGCAGTCACACTATGGAACCTCTACTGTAAGAGCAGTCACACTATGGAACCTCTACTGTAAGATCAGTCACACTATGGAACCTCTACTGTAAGATCAGTCACACTATGGGACCTCTACTGTAAGAGCAGTCACACTATGGAACCTCTACTGTAAGATCAGTCACACTATGGAGCCTCTACTGTAAGAGCAGTCACACTATGGAACCTATACTGTAAGAGCAGTCACACTATGGAGCCTCTACTGTAAGAGCAGTCACACTATGGAACCTCTACTGTAAGATCAGTCACACTATGGAGCCTCTACTGTAAGAGCAGTCACACTATGGAACCTCTACTGTAAGATCAGTCACACGATGGAGCCTCTACTGTAAGAGCTGTAAGAGCAGTCACACTATGAATCCTCTACTGTAAGAACAGTCACACTATGGAACTTCTACTGTAAGAGCAGTCACACTATGGACCCTCTACTATAAGAGCAGTCACACTATAGAACCTCTACTGTAAGAGCAGTCACACTATGGAACCTCTACTGTAAGAGCAGTCACACTATGGAGCCTCTACTGTAAGAGCAGTCACACTATGGAACCTCTACTGTAAGAGCAGTCACACTATGGAGCCTCTACTGTAAGATCAGTCACACTATGGAGCCTCTACTGTAAGATCAGTCACACTATGAATCCTCTACTGTAAGAACAGTCACACTATGGAACTTCTACTGTAAGAGCAGTCACACTATGGACCCTCTACTATAAGAGCAGTCACACTATAGAACCTCTACTGTAAGAGCAGTCACACTATGGAACCTCTACTGTAAGATCAGTCACACTATGGAACCTCTACTGTAAGAACAGTCACACTATGGAACCTCTACTGTAAGAGCAGTCACACTATGGAACCTCTACTGTAAGATCAGTCACACTATGGAACCTCTACTGTAAGAACAGTCACACTATAGAACCTCTACTGTAAGAGCAGTCACACTATGGAACCTCTACTGTAAGAACAGTCACACTATGGAACCTCTACTGTAAGAGCAGTCACACTATGGAGCCTCTACTGTAAGAGCAGTCACACTATGGACCCTCTACTGTAAGAGCAGTCACACTATGGAACCTCTACTGTAAGAGCAGTCACACTATGGAACTTCTACTGTAAGAGCAGTCACACTATGGCACCTCTACTGTAAGAGCAGTCACACTATGGAACCTCTACTGTAAGAGCAGTCACACTATGGAGCCTCTACTGTAAGAGCAGTCACACTATGGAACCTCTACTGTAAGAGCAGTCACACTATGGAACCTCTACTGTAAGAGCAGTCACACTATGGAGCCTCTACTGTAAGATCACCTGTTACCTGCAGGAATTGTGCCATCTGAGGTTCATCCATGGACTGTATGGCGGATTCTACTAGTTTTGAAGTGACTTCCAGGTGGTCTCCATGATTACGTATCAGACCCCTCACATACTGCAGCTTCTCCTCCTGCTCCCGGGTGATCATCTGCAGCAGTTCTTTCTTCCTTTCCTCCAAGATGTTATACAAGGAGTCAAAGCGCTGGCTGACATGCTGCTTCTGTCTGCGGCTGTTCTCCTGTCACCAAGAGACCAAATATCACACGACAGGATTAGATACACAGCTCAGCAGACAGTATCACACATGACAGGATTAGATACACAGCTCAGCAGACAGTATCACACATGACAGGATTAGATACACAGCTCAGCGGTGAGACAGACCATGCACCTCTGATAATATGTGACTGCAGCTGGTGAGACAGACCCTGCACCTCTGATAAAATGTGACTGCTGCTGGTGAGACAGACCCTGCACCTCTGATAATATGCGACTGCAGCTGGTGAGACAGACCCTGCACCTCTGATAATATGTGACTGCTGCTGGTGAGACAGACACTGCACCTCTGATAATATGTGACTGCAGCTGGTGAGACAGACCCTGCACCTCTGATAATATGTGACTGCAGCTGGTGAGACAGACCCTGCACCTCTGATAATATGTGACTGCTGCTGGTGAGACAGACCCTGCACCTCTGATAATATGTGACTGCAGCTGGTGAGACAGACCCTGCACCTCTGATAATATGTGACTGCAGCTGGTGAGACAGACCCTGCACCTCTGATAATATGTGACTGCTGCTGGTGAGACAGACCGTGCACCTCTGATAATATGTGACTGCAGCTGGTGAGACAGACCCTGCACCTCTGATAATATGTGACTGCTGCTGGTGAGACAGACCCTGCACCTCTGATAATATGAACTGCAGCTGGTGAGACAGACCCTGCACCTCTGATAATATGTGACAGCTGCTGGTGAGACAGACCCTGCACCTCTGATAATATGTGACTGCAGCTGGTGAGACAGACACTGCACCTTTGATAATGTGACTGCAGCTGGTGAGACAGACCCTGCACCTCTGATAATATGTGACTGCAGCTGGTGAGACAGACCCTGCACCTCTGATAATATGTGACTGCAGCTGGTGAGACAGACCCTGCACCTCTGATAATATGTGACTGCAGCTGGTGAGACAGACCCTGCACCTCTGATAATATGTGACTGCAGCTGGTGAGACAGACCCTGCACCTCTGATAATATGTGACTGCAGCTGGTGAGACAGACCCTGCACCTCTGATAATATGTGACTGCAGCTGGTGAGACAGACCCTGCACCTCTGATAATATGTGACTGCAGCTGGTGAGACAGACCCCGCACTTCTGATAATATGTGACTGCAGCTGGTGAGACAGACCGTGCACCTCTGATAATATGTGACTGCAGCTGGTGAGACAGACCCTGCACCTCTGATAATATGTGACTGCAGCTGGTGAGACAGACCCTGCACCTCTGATAATATGTGACTGCAGCTGGTGAGACAGACCCTGCACCTCTGATAATATGTGACTGCAGCTGGTGAGACAGACCCTGCACCTCTGATAATATGTGACTGCAGCTGGTGAGACAGACCCTGCACCTCTGATAATATGTGACTGCAGCTGGTGAGTCAGAACTTGAACCTCTGATAATATGTGACTGCAGCTGGTGAGACAGACCCTGCACCTCTGATAATATGTGACTGCAGCTGGTGAGACAGACCCTGCACCTCTGATAATATGTGACTGCAGCTGGTGAGACAGACCCTGCACCTCTGATAATATGTGACTGCAGCTGGTGAGACAGACCCTGCACCTCTGATAATATGTGACTGCAGCTGGTGAGACAGACCCTGCACCTCTGATAATATGTGACTGCAGCTGGTGAGACAGACCCTGCACCTCTGATAATATGTGACTGCAGCTGGTGAGACAGACCCTGCACCTCTGATAATATGTGACTGCAGCTGGTGAGACAGACCCTGCACCTCTGATAATATGTGACTGCAGCTGGTGAGACAGACACTGCACCTCTGATAATATGTGACTGCAGCTGGTGAGACAGACCCTGCACCTCTGATAATATGTGACTGCAGCTGGTGAGACAGACCCTGCACCTCTGATAATATGTGACTGCAGCTGGTGAGACAGACCCTGCACCTCTGATAATATGTGACTGCAGCTGGTGAGACAGACCCTGCACCTCTGATAATATGTGACTGCAGCTGGTGAGACAGACCCTGCACCTCTGATAATATGTGACTGCAGCTGGTGAGACAGACCCTGCACCTCTGATAATATGTGACTGCAGCTGGTGAGACAGACACTGCACCTCTGATAATATGTGACTGCAGCTGGTGAGACAGACCCTGCACCTCTGATAATATGCGACTGCAGCTGGTGAGACAGACCCTGCACCTCTGATAATATGTGACTGCAGCAGGTGAGACAGACCCTGCACCTCTGATATGTGACTGCAGCTGGTGAGACAGACCCTGCACCTCTGATAATATGTGACTGCAGCTGGTGAGACAGACCCTGCACCTCTGATAATATGTGACTGCTGCTGGTGAGACAGACCCTGCACCTCTGATAATATGTGACCGCAGCTGGTGAGACAGCTGGTGAGACAGACCCTGCACCTCTGATAATATGTGACTGCAGCTGGTGAGACAGACACTGCACCTCTGATAATATGTGACTGCAGCTGGTGAGACAGACCCTGCACCTCTGATAATATGTGACTGCAGCTGGTGAGACAGACCCTGCACCTCTGATAATATGTGACTGCTGCTGATGAGACAGACCCGCACCTCTGATAATATGTGACTGCAGCTGGTGAGACAGACCCTGCACCTCTGATAATATGTGACTGCTGCTGGTGAGACAGACCCTGCACCTCTGATAATATGTGACTGCTGCTGGTGAGACAGACACTGCACCTCTGATAATATGTGACTGCAGCTGGTGAGACAGACCCTGCACCTCTGATAATATGTGACTGCTGCTGGTGAGACAGACACTGCACCTCTGATAATATGTGACTGCTGCTGGTGAGACAGACCCTGCACCTCTGATAATATGTGACTGCTGCTGGTGAGACAGACCCTGCACCTCTGATAATATGTGACTGCTGCTGGTGAGACAGACCCTGCACCTCTGATAATATGTGACTGCTGCTGGTGAGACAGACCCTGCACCTCTGATAATATGTGACTGCTGCTGGTGAGACAGACACTGCACCTCTGATAATATGTGACTGCTGCTGGTGAGACAGACCCTGCACCTCTGATAATATGTGACTGCTGCTGGTGAGACAGACACTGCACCTCTGATAATATGTGACTGCAGCTGGTGAGACAGACCCTGCACCTCTGATAATATGTGACTGCTGCTGGTGAGACAGACACTGCACCTCTGATAATATGTGACTGCTGCTGGTGAGACAGACACTGCACCTCTGATAATATGTGACTGCTGCTGGTGAGACAGACCCTGCACCTCTGATAATATGTGACTGCTGCTGGTGAGACAGACCCTGCACCTCTGATAATATGTGACTGCTGCTGGTGAGACAGACCCTGCACCTCTGATAATATGTGACTGCTGCTGGTGAGACAGACCCTGCACCTCTGATAATATGTGACTGCTGCTGGTGAGACAGACACTGCACCTCTGATAATATGTGACTGCTGCTGGTGAGACAGACCCTGCACCTCTGATAATATGAACTGCAGCTGGTGAGACAGACCCTGCACCTCTGATAATATGTGACTGCTGCTGGTGAGACAGACCCTGCACCTCTGATAATATGTGACTGCAGCTGGTGAGACAGACACTGCACCTTTGATAATATGTGACTGCAGCTGGTGAGACAGACCCTGCACCTCTGATAATATGTGACTGCAGCTGGTGAGACAGACCCTGCACCTCTGATAATATGTGACTGCAGCTGGTGAGACAGACCCCGCACCTCAGATAATATGTGACTGCAGCTGGTGAGACAGACACTGCACCTCTGATAATATGTGACTGCAGCTGGTGAGACAGACCCTGCACCTCTGATAATATGTGACTGCAGCTGGTGAGACAGACACTGCACCTCTGATAATATGTGACTGCAGCTGGTGAGACAGACCCTGCACCTCTGATAAGATGTGACTGCAGCTGGTGAGACAGACCCTGCACCTTTGATAATATGTGACTGCAGCTGGTGAGACAGACACTGCACCTCTGATAAGATGTGACTGCAGCTGGTGAGACAGACCCTGCACCTTTGATAATATGTGACTGCAGCTGGTGAGACAGACCCTGCACCTCTGATAATATGTGACTGCAGCTGGTGAGACAGACCCTGCACCTCTGATAATATGTGACTGCAGCTGGTGAGACAGACCCTGCGCCTCTGATAATATGAACTGCAGCTGGTGAGACAGACCCTGCACCTCTGATAATATGTGACTGCAGCTGGTGAGACAGACCCTGCACCTCTGATAATATGTGACTGCAGCTGGTGAGACAGACACTGCACCTCTGATAATATGTGACTGCAGCTGGTGAGACAGACCCTGCACCTCTGATAATATGTGACTGCAGCTGGTGAGACAGACACTGCACCTCTGATAATATGTGACTGCAGCTGGTGAGACAGACCCTGCACCTCTGATAATATGTGACTGCTGCTGGTGAGACAGACCCTGCACCTCTGATAATATGTGACTGCAGCTGGTGAGACAGACACTGCACCTCTGATAATATGTGGCTGCAGCTGGTGAGACAGACCCTGCACCTCTGATAATATGTGACTGCAGCTGGTGAGACAGACCCTGCACCTCTGATAATATGTGACTGCAGCTGGTGAGACAGACCCTGCACCTCTGATAATATGTGACTGCAGCTGGTGAGACAGACCCGCACCTCAGATAATATGTGACTGCAGCTGGTGAGACAGACACTGCACCTCTGATAATATGTGACTGCAGCTGGTGAGACAGACCCTGCACCTCTGATAATATGTGACTGCAGCTGGTGAGACAGACCCTGCACCTCTGATAATATGTGACTGCAGCTGGTGAGACAGACACTGCACCTCTGATAATATGTGACTGCAGCTGGTGAGACAGACCCTGCACCTCTGATAAGATGTGACTGCAGCTGGTGAGACAGACCCTGCACCTTTGATAATATGTGACTGCAGCTGGTGAGACAGACCCTGCACCTCTGATAATATGTGACTGCTGCTGGTGAGACAGACCCTGCACCTCTGATAATATGTGACTGCTGCTGGTGAGACAGACCCTGCACCTCTGATAATATGTGACTGCAGCTGGTGAGACAGACACTGCACCTCTGATAATATGTGACTGCAGCTGGTGAGACAGACCCTGCACCTCTGATAATATGTGACTGCTGCTGGTGAGACAGACCCTGCACCTCTGATAATATGTGACCGCAGCTGGTGAGACAGACCCCGCACCTCTGATAATATGTGACTGCAGCTGGTGAGACAGACACTGCACCTCTGATAATATGTGACTGCAGCTGGTGAGACAGACACTGCACCTCTGATAATATGTGGCTGCAGCTGGTGAGACAGACCCTGCACCTCTGATAATATGTGACTGCAGCTGGTGAGACAGACCCTGCACCTCTGATAATATGTGACTGCTGCTGATGAGACAGACCCTGCACTTCTGATAATATGTGACTGCAGCTGGTGAGACAGACACTGCACCTCTGATAATATGTGACTGCAGCTGGTGAGACAGACACTGCACCTCTGATAATATGTGACTGCAGCTGGTGAGACAGACCCTGCACCTCTGATAATATGTGACTGCAGCTGGTGAGACAGACCCTGCACCTTTGATAATATGTGACTGCAGCTGGTGAGACAGACCCTGCACCTCTGATAATATGTGACTGCTGCTGGTGAGACAGACCCTGCACCTCTGATAATATGTGACTGCAGCTGGTGAGACAGACCCTGCACCTCTGATAATATGTGACTGCAGCTGGTGAGACAGACCCTGCACCTCTGATAATATGTGACTGCAGCTGGTGAGACAGACCCTGCACCTCTGATAATATGTGACTGCTGCTGGTGAGACAGACCCTGCACCTCTGATAATATGTGACTGCAGCTGTCTCATTACAAGCCTCTGTACTCTATAGACAGTAGATTATCTTTTAATCTATCTGAGACTGAGCTCAAGTACCAACAGATTCTCTCATTGTACAGAAGACACAATATTTATGTCTCTTTCCGTCATATAACTCGAATATCTTTAGTAAATGGATAATTCATCGCCTCCAAGAAAACGCTGAGGTTCAGCCTGCCTGGGCAGCACTTCACCTGAGGGGAAGCCCCAACCCATCCAGCACTTCACCTGAGGGGAAGCCCCAACCCATCCAGCACTTCACCTGAGGGGAAGCTTCCGTCATATAACTCGAATATCTTTAGTAAATGGATAATTCATCGCCTCCAAGAAAACGCTGAGGTTCAGCCTGCCTGGGCAGCACTTCACCTGAGGGGAAGCCCCAACCCATCCAGCACTTCACCTGAGGGGAAGCCCCAACCCATCCAGCACTTCACCTGAGGGGAAGCCCCAACCCATCCAGCACTTCACCTGAGGGGAAGCCCCAACCCATCCAGCACTTCACCTGATGGGAAGCCCCAACCCATACAGCACTTCACCTGAGGGGAAGCCCAGACCCATCCAGCACTTCACCTGAGGGGAAGCTCCAACCCATCCAGCACTTCACCTGAGGGGAAGCCCCAACCCATCCAGCACTTCACCTGAGGGGAAGCTCCAACCCATCCAGCACTTCACCTGAGGGGAAGTCCGAACCCATACAGCACTTCACCTGATGGGAAGTCCCAATCCATACAGCACTTCACCTGAGGGGAAGCCCCAACCCATCCAGCACTTCACCTGATGGGAAGTCCCAATCCATCCAGCACTTCACCTGAGGGGAAGCCCCAACCCATCCAGCACTTCACCTGAGGGGAAGCCCCAACCCATCCAGCACTTCACCTGAGGGGAAGCTCCAACCCATCCAGCACTTCACCTGAGGGGAAGCCCCAATCCATCCAGCACTTCACCTGATGGGAAGTCCCAACCCATCCAGCACTTCACCTGAGGGGAAGCCCCAACCCATCCAGCACTTCACCTGAGGGGAAGCCCCAACCCATCCAGCACTTCACCTGAGGGGAAGTCCCAACCCATCCAGCACTTCACCTGAGGGGAAGCCCCGCCCTATTCAGCATTCACATATTTACACACATACTTTCATACACACACATACAGTGGATATAATAAGTCTACACGCCCCTGTTACAATGTCATGTTTTTGTCATGTTACATAATCAGTCCAAGATGAATCATTTCAGAACTTTTTCCACCTTTAATGTCTCCTTATAATCTGTACAATTGTATTGAAAAACAAACTACAATCTTTTATAGGGGAAAAATAAAAAAACTGCAATAATGTGGTTGCATAAGTGTGAACACCCTCTTATAATTGGGGATATGGTTGTGTTCAGACAAAGGGATCTGATTGTTGAAAGACATCAGTCAGGAGAAGGGTACCAAAGAATTTCCAAGGCATTAGATATACCATGGAACACAGTGAAGACGGTCATCAAGAAGTGGATTTCATTTGGCACAACCGTGACATTACCAAGAACTGGACGTCCCTCAAATCTTCATGAAAAGACAAGATGAAAATTTATCCAGGAGGCTACCAAGAGGCCTGCAGCAACAATAAAGGAGCTGCAGGACTCTCTGCCAGGTGCTGGTTGTCTAGTGCATGTGACAACAATCTCCCGTATTCGTCATGTGTCTGGGCTGTGGGGTAGCGTGGCAAGACGGAAGCCTTTTCTAACAAAGAAAAACATCCAAGCCCGGCCATGTTATACCAAGACCTACATCAAGACTGCCAAAAGCATGTGGGAAAACGTGTTATGTCTGATGAGACCAAGGTTGAAATTTTTGGCCATAATTCCAAAAGGTATGTTTGGCACAAACCCAACGCTGCACATCACCAAAAGAACACCATCCCCATAGTGACGCATGGAGCCCGGTGGAGGCAACGTTATGGAGCCCGGTGGAGGCAGCGTTATGGAGCCCGGTGGAGGCAGCGTTATGGAGCCCGGTGGAGGCAGCGTTATGGAGCCCGGTGGAGGCAGCGTTATGGAGCCCGGTGGAGGCAGCGTTATGGAGCCCGGTGGAGGCAGCGTTATGGAGCCCGGTGGAGGCAGCGTTATGGAGCCCGGTGGAGGCAACGTTATGGAGCCCGGTGGAGGCAACGTTATGGAGCCCGCTGGAGGCAACGTTATGGAGCCCGGTGGAGGCAACTTTATGGAGCCCGGTGGAGGCAACGTTATGGAGCCCGGTGGAGGCAACGTTATGGAGCCCGGTGGAGGCAACGTTATGGAGCCCGGTGGAGGCAACGTTATGGAGCCCGGTGGAGGCAACGTTATGGAGCACGGTGGAGGCAACGTTATGGAGCCCGGTGGAGGCAACGTTATGGAGCCCGGTGGAGGCAACGTTATGGAGCCCGGTGGAGGCAACGTTATGGAGCCCGGTGGAGGCAACGTTATGGAGCCCGGTGGAGGCAACGTTATGGAGCCCGGTGGAGGCAATGTTATGGAGCCCGGTGGAGGCAACGTTATGGAGCCCGGTGGAGGCAACGTTATGGAGCCCGGTGGAGGCAACGTTATGGAGCCCGGTGGAGGCAACGTTATGGAGCCCGGTGGAGGCAACGTTATGGAGCCCGGTGGAGGCAACGTTATGGAGCCCGGTGGAGGCAACGTTATGGAGCCCGGTGGAGGCAACGTTATGGAGCCCGGTGGAGGCAACGTTATGGAGCCCGGTGGAGGCAACGTTATGGAGCCCGGTGGAGGCAACGTTATGGAGCACGGTGGAGGTAACGTTATGGAGCCCGATGGACGCAACGTTATGGAGCCCGGTGGAGGCAACGTTATGGAGCCCGGTGGAGGCAACGTTATGGAGCCCCTTGGAGGCATCCGTTATGGAGCCCGGTGGAGGTAGCATTAAAGAGCATGGCGGAGGCAGCATTATGGAGCACGGCGGGGGCGGCATTATGGAGCTCGGCGGGGGCGACATTATGGAGCACGGCGGGGGCGGCGTTATGGAGCACGGCGGGGGCGGCATTATGGAGCACGGCGGGGGCGGCGTTATGGAGCACGGCGGGGGCAGCGTTATGGAGCACGGCGGGGGCAGCGTTATGGAGCACGGCGGGGGCAGCGTTATGGAGCACGGCGGGGGCAGCGTTATGGAGCACGGCGGGGGTAGCGTTATGGAGCACGGCGGGGGCAGCATTATGGAGCACGGCGGGGTCAGCATTATGGAGCACGGCGGGGGCAGCATTATGGAGCACGGCGGGGGCAGCGTTATGGAGCACGGCGGAGGCAGCATTATGGAGCGCGGCGGGGGCAGCATTATGGAGCACGGCGGGGGCAGCGTTATGGAGCACGGCGGAGGCAGCATTATGGAGCGCGGCGGGGGCAGCATTATGGAGCGCGGCGGGGGCAGCATTATGGAGCGCGGCGGGGTCAGCATTATGGAGCACAGCGGGGGCAGCATTATGGAGCACGGCGGGGGCAGCGTTATGGAGCACGGCGGAGGCAGCATTATGGAGCGCGGCGGGGGCAGCATTATGGAGCGCGACGGGGGGCAGCATTATACTTTGGGGCTGTTTTTCTGCAGCTGGGACTGGGGCTTTAGTGAAGGGAATTATAAACAGTTCCAATTATCAGTCATTATTGACAGAAAACCTGCAGCCGCTGCTAAAAAGATGAAGATGAAGAGGAAGATGAATTTCACCTTTCAGCATGACAATGACCCAAAGCGACAAAAGAAGAACATCCGCCGGAGCCCAGACCTGAACCCCACTGACAATCTGCGGGGGGACCTGAAGAGGCCGTACACAGGAGGTGACAAGTCACGATCTGCCATGTGATCGCCTTCTACCCGACAAGACTGAAGCTTCATAACAATGTAAGAGGGGATTCAGCAAAGTGTTAGATCAGGTGGGGATTCAGCAGAGTGTTAGATCAGGGGGGGATTCAGCAGAGTGTTAGATCAGGGGGGGATTCAGCAGAGTGTTAGATCAGGGGGGGATTCAGCAGAGTGTTAGATCAGGGGGGATTCAGCAGAGTATTAGATCAGGGGGGATTCAGCAGAGTGTTAGATCAGGGGGGGATTCAGCAGAGTGTTAGATCAGGGGGGGATTCAGCAGAGTGTTAGATCAGGGGGGGATTCAGCAGAGTGTTAGATCAGGGGGGGATTCAGCAGAGTGTTAGATCAGGGGGGGGTTCAGAAGAGTATTAGATCAGGGGGGATTCAGCAGAGTGTTAGATCAGGGGGGGATTCAGCAGAGTGTTAGATCAGGGGGGGATTCAGCAGAGTGTTAGATCAGGGGGGGATTCAGTGTTAGATCAGGGGGGGATTCGGCAGAGTGTTAGATCAGGGGGGGGATTCAGTGTTAGATCAGGGGGGGATTCAGCAGAGTGTTAGATCAGGGGGGGGGAAACAGCAGAGTTTTAGATCAGGGGGGATTCAGCAGAGTGTTGGATCGGGGGGGAATTCAGCAGAGTGTTAGATGAGGGGGGGGGATTCAGCAGAGTGTTAGATCAGGGGGGGATTCAGTGTTAGATCAGGGGGGGATTCAGTGTTAGATCAGGGGGGGATTCAGCAGAGTGTTAGATCAGGGGGGGGGAATTCAGCAGAGTGTTAGATGAGGGGGGGATTCAGCAGAGTGTTAGATCAGGGGGGATTCAGCAGAGTGTTAGATCAGGGGGGATTCAGTGTTAGATCAGGGGGGGATTCAGCAGAG